>NW_006408713.1:879313-880182 GCF_000296735.1 Chrysochloris asiatica
ATTGCTTACAGGACACACAATCACCACCATCACTATATTAACAAGTACTAGTCTGTTAGTTGTCATACTGTGGTGGCTTGTGCATTGCTGAGATGCTGGAAACTATGTTGCTGGTATTTGAAATTCCAACAGGGTTAGTCACCCATGGTGAACATGCTTCAGTGGGGATTTAAGACTAAAATAGATGAGAAAAAAGGAGAGGCAGGTCACTTAAGAATGGTTAGCCACAGAAAACTTGATGAGTGACAGCAGAATGTTGTCAGTATGGTATCAGAAAATGAGTCCCCAAGGTTAGAAAGCACTCAAAAGAAAAGACGAGGGAAGTGGTTTCTCTTCAAAATAGAGTTGATCATAATGATCTGAATAGAGTAAAACTTTCAGAACCTTCATTGGCTGATGGGACACAAAAGATAATGAGATGAGACAACCGTCCACAACCATTAATAACTGGAATGTGGAATGTGCAAAGTATGAATCCAGAAAAATTGGAGTCACAAAAATGACTCGAATGTGGAAAATTCAGTATCCTAGGCATTATTGTGCTGAAAGAGACTGGTATTGGTCATCTTGAATTGAACAACCATATAGTTTTTTATGCTGGGAATGAAAGACTTAAGAGGAACAGAATTGTCAAAAAGAGGATTTCAAGATCTATCTTGGAGAACAAAACTTTCTGATATAGGATACTGTCCATATTTATCATACCGGTGATTGGAATGGAAAGGATGGAAACAAAGAAGAAGAATCAGTAGATGGAAAATATGGCGTTGGTGATAGAAAAGATGCTGGAGATCACATTGTAGAATTCTGCAAGATCAATGTTTTATTCTTTTCAAATACCTTCTTTAAACAGCATAAGAGATGACTAT
>NW_006408713.1:896222-897129 GCF_000296735.1 Chrysochloris asiatica
GCAAAGTATGAGTATGACTTTAATGTCCCTCTCTCAGCTTCTTGCCATCAAGACCACTGGAAAAATTTCAAAATGTGACCGTTGGTCCTTATGATGTAACTCAGGATTTAATTTTCAGCCTGTTTCCATTTAAGTCTGTCTCTCTCCCACTGCACACCCCGTTCAGGCCTTTGTCCTAATGATAAACAGATCAGGGCCTGTTGTATCTGTTTTGCACTGTCATTTGGTTTTAAGCAGTGCCTTTTCCTTTCTTAGATACTACTGAGCAGATTCACGTATATGCATAGTAGAACCCTCCAGGGGTGCAGGGGCGACCACTAGCTCAGGCACCCCGTCTTGTCATCAGAGTGGAGGTGTTCAGTGAGTGACTAATGAAGAGAGGGAAAATATATATATATATAGTCCACACCTTTGTCTCCAAGGATGGATCAGATGTGTGTGATAAGAATGTTTCTCTGATCCTTCACCTGCTCTGTCTCACATAAGAAGGCTGCTTCAGGAGTCACTGGGAGCTGCAGATCTGAAAACAACAGTTTTCTTGCTTCTGCTACAAATTCCACTGGCCATAAGCCTTCTAACATTCTAAATATTCCTTTATATGTACTTCAGAGTTCTGGAACCATCCCCTGCACCTGTTTCATGTGGTATTCTGTGTTCTTGCTAGCAGAAGTCGGCATTGCACTTCTCCCTAATCTGCCATTAAGCCCCACCTGTTTTTGGAATATCTTTAGTAAAATTTTACTTACTAGTGATATTAATTTTCTTCCTAGTCTGTCTTTGTTTTGTAGCTAATCTGAAACCTTTCCACCATGGGTGACCCTGCTGGTTATTTAAAACACCAGTGGCATAGCCCTCAGAATCACAGCAACTCAGACCATCACAGCACGGTCAGCATTTCTCAAGCTGG
>NW_006408713.1:898633-899536 GCF_000296735.1 Chrysochloris asiatica
AAGAGGAAGAGACCCAATGAGATGGATCAGCCAGGTGGCATCATTGATGGACTCAGGTGTGGCGGCGGTAGTGAGGTTGACCCAGGATCCAACATTGTTTCGTTCTGCTGTGCATGGGGTCGCTATGAGTCGGTTCCGACTCGATGGCACCTGACAACAACAACAAAGTGATATTAATGATATTGTCAGATAATTTCCACACTCCATTGATTCACCTCTGTTTGGAAAGGACATAAATAGGGATCTGTTCCAATCAGTTTACTGGTTGTCTTCCAAATTTCTTACCATACTTGAGTGGATGCATCAAATGTTGCATTGGTTTGTTATAAGATTTCAATTTGTATTCCATCAACTCATGGAGACTTTCTGTTTATTAATGCCCTAAGTGTTGCTCAAACTTCTTTTTTATTTATCATTGGGTCTTGATTATACACTACCTCTTGAAATGGTTGAGCATTGACCATTTCTTTTTGGTACATTGACTTTATTTATTCCTTCCATTTTCCTTTGATGTTTTCTGCATCATTCAATATTTTGTGGAAAGAATCCTTCAGTATTGTAAGTTGAGGTATATACTTTGGTTTCCTAACTCCAGATCTTTGCACATTTCATTATAATATTTGACTTTTAATTCTCGAGCTGTGCATTGAAATGTTCTGGTCAGCACTTTTAGCTCCTCATTTCTTCAATTTGTTTAAGCATCTCTACATTGGAAAGCAGGTTTTGGAGTCTATTCTGAAATCTGTTTTGATCTCATCCCTCTTTCTTAACTTCTTTATGACCTTTTGCTTTCTTCATGTAAGATTATCTTGATATCATTCCACAACTATTCTGGTCTTCATAAAATAGTATCTAATGCATCAAATCTGTTATTGAAATGATCTCTAAATTCAGGTGGGATAT
>NW_006408713.1:901611-929787 GCF_000296735.1 Chrysochloris asiatica
GAGACCAAGATAGCCAAACTTCGTCTCTCCTACTTCGGACATATTGTTAGGAGGGAGCAGTTGCTGGAGAAGGATACCATGTTTCTTAAGATGGAGGGTCAGATAAAAAGAGGAAGACCCCCAGTGAGATGGATTGGCCAAGTGGCAGCATCTATGGACTCAAGCATGGCAACAATAGTGAAGTTGGCCCAGGATAGAGCAGTGCTTCATTCTGCTATGCATAAGATAGCTATGGGTCGGTTCCGACTCGATGGCACCTAACAACAATACGTAGGATATTGATCTTATCTATTCTATTTCATTTTTAACAACTTCCAATTTTCCTAGATTCATATATTGTACATTCAATGTTTCAATTATTAATAGTTGTTTGGAGTTGTGCCCCATTAACAAATTATGGTACCAAAAGCTTTACTCCAATTGCATCATCATTGTCATGTCTATTTTGAGGAGGCATATCTCCCCCAGTTGTATTTTGAGTACCTTTAAACCTGGGGGACTCATTCTCTGGTGCTATATCTGATAATATTCTATGCTTTTTATCATGTTTCAAAATTCAATAGTCTCATACTACTTGACAGTATTTGACTGCTCTTCATAATATTTTCAGTGGCTTAACATTTGGAAGTAGTCTGCCTTTCCTTCTTCTAAGTCTGTGTTAATCTTGAAGCTCAGTGATATCTTTCCACCATGAGTGACCCTGCTGGTATTTAAATAACTCTGACACAGCTTCCAGCATCACAGGCACACTCAAGCCACCACAGTGTGGCAAACTGTCGGATGAGAAACAGGTCAAACAATGGATAAGTCTATAAGGTGAACAATAAAACCAGGGGAATATACACTTGTATCTGCTGGCACTTTAGTATAAACACTAAATTGCTAACTGTATGGACTGTTTCTCAAACCCACCAGATACTTCTTGGAAATCCTATTCAGGGTTGCTATGAGTTGGAATTGACTCAACTCATACTTTGGCAACAGCATACTCATTAGAACAATCAACTCTATGAGACAAGATGGCAATATTTCCTCACAATTCAGAATGCAGGAAGGGATAGGAAAGAAGTACGAGGGGGAAACATAAACCTGGTAGTTAGTGGGAATAATCATGTTCCATTGTGGAAAATGCAGTCATTGTCACAAAGCATGTGTGTAAATGGTTGAATGGAAAACCAGTTTGCTCAAAAATGTATGTGAAAATCACAATAAATACTGAACAACAACAACAACAATGTTTACAGCCCAGAAAACACTATGGGGCTAAGTAAGCATCCTCTGTTCTACAGAGTCACTATGAGTCTGATTGGACTCACGGACAAAAAAAAGGACAACAGAGAAAGTGATGGTAGAGTTAATACACTTGAGTGCTAACTGAACGGTTGGAACTTCAAGTCTACTTAGAGATGTCTTAGACAAAGAGCTAGTGATCTATTACTGAAAAATCATCTTTGAAAATTCTATGAAGCACACTACTGCTCATACATAGGGTCACCATGAGTGGAAATAAATGTAATGACAAATTAATTGGTATAGCATTTAATTTATTAACTAAGATATCAGCCCCATATACTTCGATTCACATAGTTCAAGCAATCCTTCTTACACATATACACTCTATTCCTTTTTATGAGAAGGCTAGAGTTCAGGAAATACTATATGATTTAGAAAACATTGATTATTCATTTTCTGAAAACACAGTGATATCTTCAATGTTCTCACTAATTGACATCATTGGAAAAACATTATGGAAATGAGGTAGATATAGATTCCATCAGAGCTATTGTTTGGGAGCATGGCTATTATTAAATAAAATCAGTGGCCTGCAATCGATCCGTGTCTCTTAACTTATAAATTGCTAAGTAAACATTAACTGTAATTTACCACTCAATCTTACCCATTAAAATATGTCATAAAATATTGTTCTAAACTATAAGAATTCAGGACTATAACATTTTGATATTTTAACCTGAGAATGGTTAGTCTGTTTTTGTTTTGTTTTGTTTGTTTGTTTCTCTTACTCTTTCCTGCCTAACACCAACACATTTAGAGAGAGAACTGATGCAGTTGGATGTGCATGTATCTACCCCTCACTATTCTATCACAAGCTATATATGTACCTTTTATGCTTGGCACATGATTCCAATTTAGAAATACAGCTCCAGATGCGTTGGTTAGATCTCTAGGGACAAGTGTAAGATGGCAAGAGAAACAATGGAGAAGTAAGCAAGAGTCCTACAAATTTCTTCATTCCCATAGAGAAAATATGGCACTTTGATTGACATTATTCTTTCTACCCTATGACTCATGCTTTCTTATTTTTATAAATCAAGTGCGTATTAACAACAACAACAAAAAAATTGCAAATATTTTTCAGAACGCTTTTCAGGATTCCTTAGCCCCTGCAATGATAATTTGCTGTTGACTTTTCCCTGGGTACCCACAGCAAGGCAATCACAGAGTATAGCTCAGTGTTCCTCTGGAAAGTAAAGTCCATTTCCAAAGTTAAAGAGTGTAGTATTTATGTTTGCTGAAATGCACTGTTGTAGTTGAGTCCAAACAAACGTATTACTGCTATCAACATCCACAGATCTGTAGCACTGTCAGAAGAAGCCAGATTCCATTTTTTTTGGAGTCAGTGTGACCCAGTTGAAATAAATCTTTAAGCGTGTGTGGGGCTATGTATTGCATTGTTGTTGTTGTTGTTAGTTGCCATCAAGTCAGTACCGACTCATAGCGTCCCTATGCACAACAGAATGAAACACTGCCCAAATCCTGGGCCAACCTCACAATTATTGTTAGGCTTGAGCCCATTGATGTTGACACTTTGCCATCGATCTCGCTGGGAGTTTTCCTCTTTTTCTCTGACCCTCCACATTACCAAACATGAGATCCTTCACCAGAGACTGGTCCCTCCTGACAATATGTCCGAAGTATGTATTGCATACGTACAGCATAAAGAATTTTGATGTGTGGAAATTGCCTGAAAACTTTGTTAATTTATCCTTCAAATTCTTTCAATATGATGTTAGCTAGTCTACAAACTACAATCCAACAAATTCATGACTGTAACAAGATGACCATGGATTGGCCATTGGCCAATGGTGCTTTCACTATAGGAAACTTCAGTTTTAACAGTTGTCTCAGTAATTTTGATGTGAGTCAACCATGGTGATGACAGCTTTGTACTCCTCAGTGATAATCAGAGAGCAAAGCTATTCAACCAATAACCTTCCAACTGTCACCCGTGCCTTTATCCTCTTCCCTTCTCTTCCCTTCCCTTCTCTCCCTTTCCTTCCCTTATTGTTTCCTTTCCTCACTTTTTCTCTCTTCTTCCTCCTTTTTCCTCTCATATCCTTTCTTCTCCTTCTCCCTTTTCTGCACTCTTCCTCTTTCTCCTTCTGCCTTTTCATTTGAACACACCAAAAGTAATAAATGGAAAACCACTCTTATTCAGTTAAAAGGACAGAGAACTACAGAATCCATGACAACTTCCCTTGTGTTTCCCACTTCATCTCACCTGAATTTGCCACAGAGACAAATATACAGTTTACACAGGGATTCTCAGAAAAATGTATCGTGTCTACTTTTCAGCCTTTTATTTTTCACAATCATAAAAAAACACTACAAAAATAAATTCTCCTGAAGTTATTATTTCTAATAAATTATGAAATGAAAGAGGATTTTTAAATAATAAAATACTAATATTTTATTATTAGCACTGGGTAAATCTGCTGCACAGGAACTTTTTAAAGTATTGAGGAACAGAGATGTCAGCTTGAGGACTAAGGTGCGCCTGACCCAGGCCACTGTGTTTTCAATAGCCTCATATGGATGCAAAAGCTGGACAGTGAATAAGGAAGATCGCAGAAGAATTGATGCCTTTGAGTTGTGGTGTTGGAGGAGAACACTGAAAGTGCCATGGACTGCCAAAAGAACCAATAGATCTGTTTTGGAAGAAGTGCAGCCAGAGTGCTCCTTGGAGGCCAGGATGGCTAAGCTTCATCTCTCATATTTTGGACATATTGTCTGGAGGAAACAATCTTTGGAGAAGGATGTCATGCTGGGTAAGGTGGAGGGTCAGAGAAAAAGAGGAAGACCACTAACGAGATGGATTGGCCAGGTGGCATCATTGATGGACTCAGTGTGGCAACGGTAGTGAGGTTGGCCCAGGATCAGATATTGTTTTGTTCTGCCGTGCATGGGGTCGCTATGAGTCGGTTCCGACTCGATGGCACCTGACAACAACAACAACAATAATATTTAGATTCAGGGTAGTCACTTAGAGGTTTCTTTTAGTCCAACAAAATATTATGTCTTTGACATGCTGGGCTTTATTAGCACAATTTCAATATTCTCAAGCTAGATTTCGAAAGATGATTTTTTATTTATGGAGCTGGCCTGAGAAAGAAATTTGCACAAAAACTCACTAAATTGTGTTTTAAGATTTTCCATAATTATAGTGCTTTTATGTAATAAAAGATCAAATTTAGTTTATCAGAGTAGGATATAATTTGTAGATATGCAATCATTGTTTGGAAAACCTTTTGGAGTAAAGAGACCAATTTGGTCTTAATACTGTTTGATAAACTGCCCTTCTGTAAAAATAGTTTGGAGAAGAAAGGTGAACTTCATTTCAGGGAGCAGGGAGATGCTAATGTTTTACGAGGTCTGTATTTTCTTCCTTATTGAACTCTGAAGGAAATGACCAGTATATTACTCAGAAGGAGAAGTGATAATGTATTGAGAGCTCTGCCTAGTTAGGCCACATACTAAAATCTATTGTCTCTTCCACTCTCTGAATATACAATTTGAAGTGTATTGAAATTGTGGAGAAATCCTCTGATTTATAAAATCTGTTCTACTTTTTGAGAGATTTTCAATGGGACACATAGCAGATGTTGCTAGACTACCTTCATCTTGGCTGATCTGGTTGGCGTTGTCAGGTACCTTCAAGTGAGTTCTGACTCACAGAGACCCCATGCACAACAAAACATAACACTACTTGTTTCTCTGTCATCCTTACAATTGTTACTATGCTTGAATTCATTGTGGCTGCCACTATGTCAATCCATCTCCTTGACCCTCCACTTTCCAAACACAACTCTATTTTAACACTTAGTGACCTTGCTTTTCACTGACCCTCCATTTTAACAAGCATGATGTCCTTTTTCAGGCACATGTCTCTCTTGACAATAACATCGAACCATGAAAGTGAAAGTTCTGCTGTTATCATTTTTTGACAGATGAACATAATTAGGCCAAAAAGTAAATCTTCCTAATCATGAAAGAATTATTTCTAAGACATGAAACTCACTAGTACTAAATGGAATAACAAAATGCCATACATGATCAACATAGTACTTACAAAGGGACAAATAAATAATCCTTATGTTTGGCTCACCAGTTAACAGAAAGAAAAGAACTGATGGATCTCAGGTTACACTTAAAATCATTTCATTTTCAAGTGTGCATGTGTCTAAACATATACATATAGTATGCCTATTAAGTTAAGAATGAGGACACACACACATATTGCTATGTGAGGGACTTAAAAAAGTTCATGGAACAATTCCATTTTTCCATGAAATTATTGAATTCATATATATATATATATATATTTACTATTTGTAGTTGATATAACCTTTGCTTCCTTGTATTTGAACATTCATTTCTTAAAGTGATCCTCTGAGAATTTTCCATCTAATTGCTCTCCCCAGCACAGGGTGTTAGTCCATCTGCAGTGGCAGGTGGGAAATAAGCTAATAAAACACATTCCCCAGCCTGCAAGTCTAAAAGCTTTACACAAAATGAAGGAACTGTTTTTATTTCACAGATAGCATTTGTTTGTAGTGGACAGTTCAAGACTCCCTGTCATCAGAGACCTGACCTGTGACAATGTAATTTGACTGACATAGATGACAAGAACATACAGAGCTGGACAGGTTTGTGGATTTACTGCCCATGTTTAGAGCCATTAGTCTGTCAAAGGCTTACCTAATCTCCCAGTAGGAGACCGTATATTATATGGGACACAAAGGACTCACTTTGTTTGTGGAAGGAGGGAAGCTCATGTATAAAAACTTCCAGATTTCAAACAGAAGAATCATATCTCAGAGGCTCACAATTAACACCCCTGTCTAAAATCCATGAGGTAAGTGGGGGTGATTCAATGGTAGATTCTCTCCTTCTATATGGAAGAGCTATGTTTAAAGACCAGCCCACGCACCTCATGACAAACTATCACCTGTTTGAAATGGAGCATCATATTGCTATGGGACTGAATAGGTTTCAGTATTTTCCAGACTAAGCCAGAATTTTTGTTGTTGTTGTTGTTAGCTGCCGTCTAGTCAACCCGACTCTTAGTGACCCCATGCACAACAGAATGAAATATTGCCCAGTCCTTTTTTTCTTCAATCTTCCATTTTACCCAGCATGAGGCTCTTTTCCATGGCCTGGTTCCTCATAATATATCCAAAGTATGAGAGTCAAAGTCTGGCCATCCAGGCTTCCAAGAAGCACTTTGGCTATATATCTAATACACATTCGTTTGTTCTTCTGGCAGTCCATGGTACTTCTAATATTCTCCTTGAGCACCATAACTGAAATGCATCACTTCATCTATGTTCTTCTTTATTCGCTGTTGAACTTTTACATACTTATGAGGCTATTGAAATAATCTTGGTCTGGGTCACTGGCACCTTTGTCCCCAAGCAGATATCTTTGCTCTTGAACACGTTAAACAGAGTTGTGTTTGTTGTTAAGTGCCATCGAATCCATCTGACTCATAGTAACCCCAGACAGATTTTCTAAGGAAAAGCTGGTGAGCTTATATTGCCAACCTTGAAATTCAAACTGACCTTGCAGTCCAGCACATTAACCCACAGCACTACACCAAAACAAAAAACAAGAACAAACAAATAAACAAACTCTAGCAGTTCACTTTGGAAAATCAGCCAGTGAAAACTATGTGAATTACATAGTCTAAACTACAGCCAATAGAACCAATAGATCTGTTTTGGAAGAAGTGTAGCCAGATTGCTCCTTGGAGGCCAGGATGGCTAAGCTTCGTCTCTCCTACTTTGGACATATTGTCCGGAGGAAACAATCGTTGGAGAAGGATTTCATGCTGGGTAGGGTGGAGGGTCAGAGAAAAAGAGGATGACCCCCAACGAGATGGATTAGCCAGGTGGCATCATTGATGGCATCAAGTGTAGCAACGGTAGTGAGGTTGGCCCAGGATCGGACATTGTTTCGTTCTGCTGTGCATGGGGTCACTATGAGTCGGTTCCGACTCGATGGCACCTGACAACAACAACAACAAAAACAGCCAATAATGGTGATGGTGCAGGATATGGTTATTGTTGTTGTTGTGAAGTGTCATCGAATCGAATCTGACCCATAGCAACCCTGTATAGGGTTTTCAAGGAGCAGTTGGTGAGCTTGAACCGCCAACCTTGCAGTTCAAATGGCTTTGCTGTCTGGCGCATTAACCCACAGAGCAACAACAGGACTTGTGCAGTATATAGTAACATTTCCTTTATGAGATAGGGCCACTATGAATCAGGGGCTGACATGACAGCAGCTAACAATAACAACTTAAACACAGCTTCCAGAGTTTTTCTGGTACTGGAGTTTCAAGTATTAATTGGAACATTAATGTGGACACACGTCTTTGGCATTGCATTCTGTTATGCATCTTCAGTAATGAAATGCTCACAGTATTCTTGCTGGATAATGCAGTGTCCCATGCAATTCTCTTTATCATGTAAACTATATCAATTTCTCTGCATAGGAATGAAACAGTCTACCTCAATTACACATACAATTCAAATACATTCAATGATGGTCTTGAAGATGTACTTACTTTTAATTTTTATTCCCTCCAACCACGGTGGATGCATTTGCCATGAGAATTTGCAAGACAACTATGGTAAGCAGGGGATGGAGGGGCAAGACTGTCTGTGCAGGCAGCCTGCAACTCTGGTAGGAACATGAAGAGAGGGGAGCAGGGACCCGCAGTGTTGCATCTTCATCCACCACACTGTTTGCTCTTGTGGAAGCTTGGCTCAGGAACACTCATGTCTGACAATGTGTCACCACCTGAAAGCAATGCGGACTCTCTCCTGTCTTCAACTCTAGCCATTGATTAGAGGTGTGAGAAGCCAATTCTCTATCATTATCTTGATCCTCAGAATCCATGTGATTGCTCAGAATTATGACCCTTCAGCTAATATGGGTGTGATGTTTTAGGATAACCACTGGACTGGGAACCAAAATGTTTTCAGTTGAGACTCATCAGCCATTCTTGGAAACCCTATATAAAGTCACTATGAGTCAACCAATTAACCAGCACACAACAACAAAACAACAATAATAGGGGTACAAGAGGATTTTTCAATTACACATACTCCTCTATCCTAAATGTACTTGCCTTTTAATTTCATTAACAACATGTGCTTTAAAAAATCCTTATTGAGCTCTGTTGGTTCTGTGGGTTAGGCATTGTGGTACTAACAGCCAGGTCACTGTGGCTCAAACCCACCAGCTGCTCAAAGAGAGAAAGATAAGATTGTCTACTATTGTAAAGATTTACAGTTTCAGCAACCCTATAAATAATCTCTATGAATCAAAATCAACTCATTGGCAGTGGTTCTTTGGGGGGTGTTTTCATTGGGATGCATTCTTTCTCTTGGGGTCCGTGTCCTGGTAGCAAATATTGGAGATATTCCAGAGGTCCACAAAGATACCCTACCCTTCTTGTAAATAACCCACCCTTGGAATTGATTATTGAAGTTGTACCATGATCAGAGAAGAAGACACCATCAAAGAAAATGTCTAACAAAGAATGTCACAAGAATGCTATATGCAGATTATCTGAAATTTCACACTTTAGTTATAAACTGCTTATTTTTATTTTTTTTTTATAGACATGCTTTTGTGTCTCTTAGTACTGATAGAAAGAATTCCAAAAAAGCCTGACTTCTAGGCTAGGAGAACTGGTAAGTCAGATTGGATCCCCAGCTCTCCTGCTGATTGACAGTTTTGCACAAAAAATAGCCATTTACTTAGCAAACAATCTGAAAAATCTCACTGTGGACATACGTTCATTTCCAGGGTGTGCAACATAGAGGCTTTTTTTAGCAACAAAAACAGTGGCAGAGTGACTAACCAGATTCGTATCATCAGGGGCACATTAAGGGAGACCTGAAGCTCAGACACCTGACAGCCTGCAGCACATGACACATTGCCATATGCTAATTCACCATGTATATAGGTCACACACGAAACCTACATCCTTGCCAATGCTTCATTAGTTTGCCATGATCACATTGTTTAAGGAAACCAGTTGATGGAACACACTGTAACAGCAGATATTGGTGGGTTTTGATACATTGAGAGTGGAAAAGAAATCACAACATGTTTGAAATGCCAGAGATATTTACATTTGAAAACACCATGTCCTCTAGCTGCTTCCCACAGCAGAACTGCTGATGGTAAATGAATTCCAGGCCATTCGGAGCGCCTTTGATTGACAGTGCAAAGGCTCCCAAACCATTAGAATGTCAAAGAAAGACAGTGTCTCCCCTCCCTTCTCTATACACAGTTTAGGGTTTTGTCAGATTTTCCATAATTAACCCTGATATTTGACGTTTAATATCTCATCCATTCACAATCACATTGGGTTAGTGGTCTTTGGCAGACAAGTATTCAGGATTTATGTAAATTTTCTCAAGGGTACTACTAGAGACACTTAAAATTTAGAACTGACTGCACTTTTGGATTTGCAAAGAACAATGCTTAGATTAAAACGTAGCTTTGTGTGTGTGTGTTTTTTCTGTCTTCTTGGTTAAGATATCTAGTGGGGAGCACTTGGTTGGTGCAGATGATGGACACACTGCTGCACTAATTGAAAAGTTGGAAGGTCAAATTCACGTGGAGAGGCATAGGAAGACAGGAATGGTGGTTTGCTTCTGAAAAATCCAACACTGAAACACAGTGGAGTGCAGTTCTCTTCCGACACACAGGGTCACTAGGAGTTGGAATTGTCTTGGTGACAACTTTTTTAAGATACCTTGTGACCAACATAATAAGACATTTTTAATTACTCATTCCTATCTCTGCTATGTGACAAGAAAATAATAAATTGGCGATACTAGCAAAAACATTCATACTAATGAAACCCAGCCTAGAAACCGTTCATCATAACAGGAATTTCACGTGTAAGGTGTGAATTGGGAGCATCCCTGAAATTTATGAATTCAAACCTACAAATAAAAAGGCATCCACTTCTGCCTTCCTTCACTCAACCCTTAACATCTTCACTGCGTCTGAAGAGGGAGCCAAGGCCCTGCTCTGAAGGACTGACAATAGTTCAATGACGTCATCTTTGCATCTGTAGGCGCTAATGTGTTGCATTACTTAATGCCTTGGATTTCACAATTCCTCTTTGTAATAGATCAGGTCACGGGTAGACGTCATATATAGTAATAATATTGTTGTTGTTGTTAGCTGTCTTTGAGTAATAATAGAACCACTTGTTACTATGCTTGTGATAGTATATCTAAGGTGTTGTCTGGAGGTGAAATGTATATTATGTTTTTGAAAATACAATGTACATTACTGTTAACTCTTGAAGCTCCTCCTTATCCAGATAGTTCAACCGATACTTAGACTAGCCAAGTTTCCTTCCCAAGCCAGGTGGCATCTACCTGTTCCATGCTCAGTTCTGTGGTGCCTTCCATACGACTTCATACAACAGCAGGTGGCCTGTTGGGGGTCTTCCTCTTTTTCCCTAACCCGCCACCTTACCAAGCACGTTGTCCTTCTCCAGGGACTAGTCCGTTCTGATAATATGTCCAAAATATGAGATATGCAGTCTGGCCATCCTGGCTTCTAAGGAACATTCTGGCTGTACTTTTTCCAACACAGATTTGTTTATTCATTTGGTGGTCTATGGTACTTTTAATATTTTCCTCCACTTATCAGTCAGCTTGCCGTAGTATGGTGGCTTCTGTGTCGCTGTGATTCTGGAAGCTATGCCACTGGTATTTTAAAGAGCAGGAGTGTCACCTATGATGGACAGGTTTCAGCTGAGCTTCAAGAATAAGACAAACTAGGAAGAAGGAGAGATGGAAGACTTCCAAATATCTAGTTATTGAAAATCCTATGAATAGCAGTGGAACACTGTCTGAGAACACCAGAATATTGAATATTGCTACGTTATGATGAGCATCAGCATATTCCCTGGCCTTAAGGCAGAGATTTCTTGCTGAAGGAGACCTGTTTCACCTTTCCACTGCAGTCAGGACCTCCTCTGGAGATTCTGTGGAGTCGCCTCTCTGCCAGCATTTCTCAGATGCCTCCCGGTGTTAATGCATTTACCCAGACAGACATGATAACTTGTTTATCTATATACAGGTGTCTCTTTTCTTCTCCATCTTTTTCAACTTTTCTTCCTCTTTTATCATTTCACCTCACCTTTCTTTGGCAGGTCCACCTTCTCATTTCTCTAGTACTTAATTAGTAAGATGGGTCTAGTCATCACATACCTCCCGATTCTTCACATATTACATTTCAGTTATAAATAAAATAATAATGAATAAAAATATCCATGATCTCTTGCATGCATGGTCTTGTGGGAAGTGCCAGCCCTGGGAATAAGACCAGTTCTCTCCATTGTCTGCTCGTGAAGAGAATGGAAATCAGAACTGACCCGATAGCTTATCACAGGTGATACGAGTCAATCTGTTTCTCAGGTTGCTAGATGAGCAGCAGAAGAAACGTGAGACTTTCTGGTCCCAAGGAGATGTAAAGTCTCAGAACCTTATACAGAGTTGGTACTAGATGGCATTTCAACAACAAAAGAATATGCCAGCACCCATCTCTCAGTGTGTCCTATGGTGGTGGCTTGCCTGTTGCTATGTAACTAGAATCTATTCCATGGGTATTTCAAATACCAGAAGGTCACCCATGGTGAAAAGATTTGAAGGTAGCTTATGGGATGACTTGAACTTGCAACTTTTCAAGGAGCATTTGCGTGAATTAACCTTCTATACCACCAAGGGGCTCTGTGTAGAGAGTTGGCTGTGTGCCGTGGAGTCGGTTTCGACTCATCGCGACCCTGTACAGGGTTTCCGAGGCTGCAAATCTTTACGAGAGCAGAACGCCTCATCTTTCTCCCGAGGAACAGCTGGTAGTTTCGAACTGCTGACCTTGCAGTTTGCAGCCCGATTCGTAACCACTGGAAGCACATTAAAAAAAAAAAAAAAAAAAAAAAGACAATTCAATGAATTTAGTGAATTCAGTTTACAGCGTCCATCCTTCCTATCTTCTATTATCTTGGGTCTTTTCCATGATCATAAACCTTCCCCCCTCCCCAAAATTTGTGAACATAACTTTTATTGTATTTCTATGCCCATGTAAGGTGAATCAAATTGTTTTTTGTTTTTTTTTTTTTATTACAATTCCCTGTACTCCGGGAAGAAATCTGTTTTCTTTCTTTCCTAGTGTGCTCACAAACCCTCTGGTGTCTCCCACCCTCAGCACCCTCTGCCCTCAACATGCACAGTGCCGCTCCTCAGAAACTGCTCCCTGGAATCAGACAAACCTGCTCAACATCAATCGTCAGGAGACGGAGCTCAGTGTCAGCGTTTTAACAGGAGCCATTTGTGGGGTCACCGGATGCCGTCTGCTTACAGCCTTGGGATTTGGCTACTTGCAGAGTTTTGCAAGTTGCAAACTGAAGGCCAGCTCAGGGTGATATCTCTGTCTGTGGAGTGGGGCTGACATTTGGTGGGCGGTGTAGACTAACACCCAATCAGAAGGATATATCCTTCCCACCCCGGACCACCGAGAAGCAGGGCCCCTTATCAGAACGTTGCTAGCAAAACATTTTCATTTTTCTGTCTCCTAACCATCAGTATTTTTATCCAATCTGCTCTGAGAAAGTTAAAAATGTAAATATAAGACTGGCAATTTTCAACGAGTAGGTCGTGGTACCTGTCAGTGTTGGGCTTATTATTCATTGTAGTTGTGTTTGTCATTTCCTTTGTGTGTTAGGGTTACCATCTACAATTGCCACCAATCATGCTCATTATTTAAATGAGACAAATGGGCTGTTGTCCAGGGACATGATCTGAATGACATTATTATTCTGACCTAGTGTAAATGCCATGACCTGTCTTGGGTTTCCAATGACAAGAGGAAAACATAGGGCCGACAAGGTGACGGCAGCTCGCCCATAAATCAAACATTTTAGACATTATGATAACTTTCATTAAAGAGTAAATGGATTTCTTGACATTAGACTTTTATATACATGAGGTGGGAAAGGTAAATGGAACTGCTTTCCCCCTTAAGTGATGAAAACGATTTGGCTCTTGTGAGTAGAGAAAGGCGATGTTATTCAATTTACTGAAGTTGGTCAATTTCTGTAATGCATATGATGATTTGAGAATTTACAAACAGCAAAAGATGTAGGGAAGGCACAAGTAATGTATTTCTTCAAGGGAGTTTATAGCTGGAAATTAGTCATATACTAACAAAGTCAGTAACCTAATATACTAAAGGTAATACATATAAAATATATCTTTTTACTTTAGATTGTCAGTACTAAATTTCATATCAAGAGTAGATAAATGAAGCAGCTGAAAAGATTTGATAAATGTTATTTCTTCTACTATTCTTCCCCTAACATTTTCTCAGTCCATATGCTTGCCAAACATCCATTAGCCACGTGTTGTTCATTAGATTCTCTGTCGCATTTTTTTTTTTCTGATCCATGTTGTTTTCTTTAATTGTCATATCCATTTACATCTGTGAAATGAAACATGCCTCTAAAAATAACGTGTAAAACCTATAATAATCTGTGTTTTGCAGTGTTTTGTAACGAACTACTGAAGGCTCAGGAAATATATTAAAAGAGGTGGATGTTATTCCTGAGAAATTCAAATTTATACACAAATGAGTATCAGGGTTAGAAATAAAAATCTCCAAATATCATAATATATTTATATAAAGTACAAATTGTGAGTATTATTTAATTGCAGAATATAACATTGAACATATAAATGTATTCACTTAAGAAGAGAAAGGTTCCTTTCTGGCCCTGAATGAGATCGTTTTTACACTGCTAGGTCTCTTGATGCTGTTGCTAATCTCAGTATTGTTAGCTCTGACTCTGGGTGACCTGAGTCACCATCACCCTTGCTCACATATTTGAGTCCATTCTTGCAGCTACTGCGTAAATTCATCTCTTGGAGGGATTCACTCGTTTTATATGACCCACTACAAGGAGCTCTGGTAGTGTAGTGGTTACGAATCAGGCTGCTAGCCTCATGGTCAGCAGTTTGAAACTACCAGCTGTTCCACAAGAGAAAGATGAGGTTTTCTGCTCCTGTAAAGACTTACAGGCTAGGAAACCCTGTACAAGGTGTCTATATGAGTCTGAACTGACTCCACAGCACATAACAACAACAACAACAACAGGTAGCCTCAACTCATGATATATTTCAGTTATGACCATCTGTTTTTGTCTTTGAACATGTTATCACCAATGTGTATTATATAAAATGTAGCTTTGCATAATTTGATGATACTATTACTCTCAGAAGTTCAGTCGCAAATGCTAAAAGATGAAATTTATAAAAATCCTGACAATAATAGATAAAAGCAATGAAAATTAAAAGCAAACAAACATATATTCCACTTATATCAGAATGAATTTACTATAGAGCAGTGATAACAGGAGCCCTGGTGTGCCACTGTGGGCTAATGGATCAGACTGCAAAGTCATTTGAACTGCAAGGTTGGTGGCTCAAGTATACCAGCTGCTCCATGGAAACCCTATACAGGGTCAGAATCAACTAAACGGCACTCAAAAACAACAATAACATTCAGAACAGGAACCCTGTGTAAATCTGGGATTACCTGTACATACTAATCATGGAGTCTTCATGTGATGCTGCAAGATAGGCACTGGATAACAAGGTCGGTTTGAACCACAGACTGAGCAGTTCAAACTCACTAGTCCCTCCTCAGAAATCCTAAACAGGGTTGCTATGAGTTGGAATAGACTCGATGCTACTTAACAACAACAACAACAACACCCATGATATCCATTCTGAACTTTATAAACCTAAATTATAGTGACTCTGTAGGATGGAGTGAGTCTTGGTATGACTCTATCGGATAAGCACTGAACTGCTAACAGCAAAACCAGCAGTTCACTCACAGCCCCTCTCAGAAACCCTATACAAAGTAGCTATAATTCAGAACAAGTTCAGTGGCACTGAACAACATAAGACAACGTAGACTTGCCTCATAGGGTATCCAAGCCTGGCATCTTTTTGGAAGCACAAATATACATCTTTCTTCCACAAAACATTTGGTGAGTCTAACCATCAGAGCTTTTTAATCACCGCACAACCAGAACTTTTGTCTAGCTTTGTTGTGATTAAACTGCTATCGTGTTGGTTCTTCTAATAGTGATTCTGTAAGGTGTCCATAGCAATGGCTTATAGATTGGAACTGTCAACCTTGCAATTACATTTTTGTTGTTGTTGTTTAGTTGAATGTGTGTGTATGTTTTTATTTTCATTCTAATCAATATAGAACTGGGTTGGAATTTCTCAGGTGATGCTATAGGATAAGCACTGGAATAAACTGCAAGGTTGGAGGTTAAAACCTATCAGCTACTCCTTGGAAACTCAATGCAAGGTCACTATGAATGGACACCATCTCAATGACACACAACATTACCCAGGGAGACCTGGGCATGCAAATGATTCATTACTCAACTGCTAGAAAAAGGTTGTAATTTCAAACCCATCCAGAGACACGCCTGATGACAGTTAGGATGATCTGCTTTGAAAGAGAACAGCTTTGCGAACCTTATAGAGCAGTTCTACTCCACACAGGTGGGAATTACATCTGAGGATCTCCCGTAAATACCTGAAGGCAGGTCTCCTAACATGAATGGAAACAGGTGGTAAGAAATAAACCTACGTATTGCATTGTGAAAATATGCTGCAAAAGACCTCTTTAAAATGCTAAAAAAAAAAAAAAAAGGAAAGATGCCACTTTGAGGACTAGGGTACACCTGTACAAAACATGATATCTTTCTGTTGCTTTATATGCATGCAAAAGCTGAACAATGAATAAGAAATGCCAAAGAAGAACTCATAAATTTGAATAATGTTTGTGTTGCCAGAAAATATTAACTATGCCATGGACTGGCGGAAGACTGATGTCATCTATTTGGGGAGTCGCATAGCCCAAATACTCCTGAGCAGTCAGAATGACAAGACTTCTTACGTATGTACTTTGGATATGTTTTCAGGGGTATAGTCCTTGATGATGGACATCATGTTTAATAGGTAGAGGGCAAGCAAAAGAAGAGGAAGACCCTCATTGAGATCGTTTGACACAGTGGCTTCAAAAATGGGCTCAAATACTGTAACAGCTGTGAGGATGGTGTAGGATCAGCAGTGTTTTTTTCTGTTGGACATCGGATCACTATAAGTTGAAACCAAGTCTATGGCACCTAATAAAACTAATAATAAAAAGTTCAAGCTAAAACACAAGAAAATTAAAACAAATCCAGAAGAGTCAAACTATGATCTTGAGTAGATACCATCTGAATTAAGAGAGCATCTCAAGAACAAATGTAATGCATTAGACGTTAATGATTGAAGGCCAGAGAGTTGTGAGAAGACATCACCAACATCATAGGTAAGAAAATGAAAAGTCATTAAAAACAGGAAGGAACGAAAATACTAAAGGGATGTCAGGAGAGACTCTGAAACATGTTTTGAGTAGAGCGAACCTAAAGCAAATGGAAGAAATGAAGCAAAAATCCTGAACAGAAAACCTCAAAGGGCATCTCAAGAAGACAGAGTCAAGCATCATAATGCAATCTTGTGGGGTGATACAATTCAATCCATAGCATCTAGGATGTCCAGACCTATTACTGATAAATTACAGGGGGTATGGAGAAGAAAAACTTAGCATAAAGACAGTAAAAATGAATTCCAGGATGAAGGAGACAGAATGTTAGTGTGCTTGATCAAGAGAGAGTAGAGAGGCTCAAGATACAGAAAACTAGAGAAGGAAACATTGACATTTTCAGTAACCCATGGAATGAGAACTTGTATTGGTTAGATTTAGCATTGACTGCAATGTTATTACTGGGTACCGTCCAGCGGATTCCAATGCATAGCAATGGAGCAGAAATGTCCCAAAAGGCTTTCCTGGCTGTAATCTTTACCAGATCATATGGACATGTTTTTAGCCTGAAGAGAAACTGTATGTGTGTGTGTGTGTTTTACCAACCTTTCAGTTAGTAGCTGAGCACTTAATATTATGCAATTAATACTCTGACTTAGCTGGAGTGTTGTTGCTGGTGATAAGTGCTGCTAAGTTGGTTCTAACTTACAGTAATGCTTTTTAGGATTTCCAAGGAGCAGCTGGTGGGTTTGAACTGCTGATGTTGTGGTTAAAATTCCAGTGTATCCTACAGCTGTAATTGTTGCTGCTTTCTGTCACGCACCATCGAGTTGGTTAATTCATAGCAACCCTGTATAGAGTCTCTGAGGCGTGACTGGTGAGCGTGAACCACCAGCCTTGTAGTTCAAACCAACTTTTCAGCCCAGCGCATTAGCCCACAGCACCACACCAAGACTCCATCTGTAATTGTTGTTGTTGTTAAGTGCCATCGACTCAATTCCTGTATAGGGTTTCCAAGGAGGAGCAGCTGGTGAGATTGAACCACCGACCTTGCAGTTCAAACGACTTTGCTGTATGACACATTAGCCCACAGCACCACACCAGGACTCCTCAGGTGCAATAGAGACCTATAAAATAACACATAGATAGAAGGCGTTGTTCTGTTTTGATTTTTAGCCTTCATATATGGATTAAGAAAACATCAGCCTGAGAGCCAAATCTACCCTGCTGCTCGCTTTTATAAATAAAATTTTATTGGAACTGTGATTTGCTATCAAGTTGGCACCAACTCATGGCACCTTCTTGAGTATCAGAGTAGAAGGGTGCTTCGGTGAGGTTTTCAATAATTGATTTCTCAGAAGTAAAACACCATGTCTTTCTTCTGAGCCCTCTCTAGGAAGGCAGGAAACTCCAAGCTTGTGACTAGCATCCAAGTGCATTAATTCATTTCATTAAGATACTGACAGTTGTTGACTACGTCTATAAAAGTGAAAAAGTCTAGACTTGATAGGATAAACCACCAGATGAATATGCTTCCATTTGCTACTCTAAATATTAGGAGAATAATGTTCTTCCAGTCAGTCCTTTAACACACTAATAACGGATTATATCTGTGCACATTTCCTTCTGCTTTTTCTTGGAGAAAAATCTGTCACAGGAAGACTTGAACATTTGGACAAATCTCAGTCTGTAATTTATAGAACACTGCATACCATTTAGCTAGTAGATCATAGCTGATCCTTTATAAATGTCATAGAAACCTTTCATTATCAACTGGGAATGTGTAGGTAGGGAATTTTGAAACATAAGTTACAAGGACCCTTAAAATGTATAATACTTTACACACAGTAATGCTTTACCAGACTGTGATTCTCTTTCATGTAAATACAGACTTAATGCCTTTTCGATGTGCAGTTTTGTCTTTCCAGCTGGCTGGGGCATCTCTAAAGAAAGTCTATGCTTGTTAAATTGTATTTAGGGAAAAGTGAAGGCAGTCTTTGGTATCAATGGACTTTTGGGGACGATTTTTTTGTCTATTCTACTGGGATTACCTATTTGTGTGCGTAAGTGGATTCATAACTATCCTGAGGAGGCTTTTGTGTTGCAACAGAGATGCCCAGGATAATAAAGGCATACCTCGGACATATTGTGGTTTCAGTGCCAGGTTATGATAATAAAGTCAGTGTCAGAATAAAGCAACCACTCTGCTTTTAGTGCATATAAAAGTGATGTTTGCCCTAGATTATAGTCTATGGAGAGGGAGAAAGATCAGGCTTTATGCTCCCACAAACATTTACAGCCTAGGAAACCCTGTGCAGGATTGCTATGATTTGGAACAGATTTGACTGGACTTAACAAAAACAAGAAGAGTCTAATCTGAAAAGTGTGCAAAATCATGATGAAAATGTTTGAAATATTGCAAGTTTAACAAAACGGGACACAGAGATAAGAAGCGAGTTCCAGCTGTTGGAAAAATGGCAAGGATAAAATTGCTCAACAAAGCATTGCCACAAACCTTCAATTCGTAAAGCAAAACAAAGAAGTATTATCTGTGAAGCATAATGAAGACAAGTGCAGTCAAATACGTTCTGTTGTTGTTATGTGCCGTCAAGTCATTTCTGACTCAAAGCAAATCTGTATCGGGTTTCTGAGAGTAAATGGTGAGTTTGAATTGCTGACATTACAGTTACTAATCCAGTGTCTGTCCTACAGGGTAACACCAGGGCTCAAAATGAGTTCTAACTACAATGAAATGTCCCACAGCAAGAGGTAGGGAGTGGCCAATATGGACAATAACCACATGAACATCTCAATTCACTTACAATCTCAGGAAAGAGAAGACTTTTGGTGTCTTTTTTTTTCTAAGAAAGAAGGTCGACTTTGAGGACTTGGGTACACCTGACTCAAATTTTCCATCACCTCATATGCACACAAGAGCTGCACAGTGAATAAGGAAGATGAAATAAGAATGTTATTATAATAGAAATACCACAAGTGGGTCATTTTAAATAATCAAAATGTGTTCTATCATAGAGGAAGCTAGAAGCCTGAATCCAGACACTAGCTCCAGGACAAGGCTCTCCCTATCCACCTGGGGAAACATGTGCATTTCCTTCTGCTTCACAAAACCCAGAGTGCCCTGGTTCATTGATGAGCATCACATGACATCTATCTTTCCCTCATTTCGGTTTATATCAAAGCGGCTATTTTTATATCTCTAAAGTTATTCGATTTAAGACACTCTCCACTCTGAAACAGCTTCATTAGCATAACAAAAAGCCCTCCTCCCAAACTTAACTGTTGTTGTTAGGAACCCTGGAGATAGTTCTGACCCAGTGACCCTATGTACAAAAGGACAATGCACTGCCTAGTCTCGTGCATTCCCACAGTTGTTTCTATGTTTGAATCTATAGTTGCAACCACTCTGTCAATTCATCTCCTTGAGGGTCTGCCTGTTTTTGCTGACCATCTTACTTTACCAAGCCTGATGTTCTTCTCCAGGGACTGGTCCCTTTTGATGTCCAAAGTTACACAATCATCATTTCAAATGGAACTGCTTACACATATTTTGGGGGGAAACAGTACACTTGTGAACAATATGCATGTATCCTTTACTGATTTGCATGGGTAATCAGTGTTACTAAGGGTGTTTGTGTTCATTCACCACCAAATAGTCTACTTTTCTGCCGATTCTTATCTCTACTCCCAGGTGACTTGCTTGTGTTTTTATTCCTGTGTGAAGGTGAAAATTGACCAGAAACCCCCCCCAAATAAATACCGCTGTTTGTTCCTTTCCTCTTGCCCCCTTTGAAAGCCTGCCTGTGGCAAGTCTGATGAGTGACTTCTTTTGATTATCTCTCAGGAATCAGCAGAGTTGAGGGAAGGGTGACTGGG
This sequence comes from Chrysochloris asiatica, assembly GCF_000296735.1. Classification (NCBI taxonomy): domain Eukaryota; kingdom Metazoa; phylum Chordata; class Mammalia; order Afrosoricida; family Chrysochloridae; genus Chrysochloris; species Chrysochloris asiatica. The sequence goes on from NW_006408713.1 coordinate 922,234, forward strand.
ATGCTTGATTGAGTTCTTCAAGGGTCAGAGCAGAACTAACATGTATACTTTGGCTTCAGATAACTTAAAACTAAATATATACTTCTTTTCAGACCATGTCTGTCTCATGAATTATCTTTCAAAGATGACCCAAGCTGTTCATTTTTTTAAAATACAAAAGCAGAAATCAAATGACTTAAGGACCCAGGCTGGAGAGCCATGACCTATGTGAAACCAAGTCATGCAAGCACATGAAAACTTTCTTAGGAGGCTCCTTTATGATGGAACAATGAAAGCTAATGTGTCACTGAGAGATGCGACCCTCAGCCAGAGCTTCAGACTTCTTCTTCATCCACAACAAAGCAGACACTTTGCCCTGGGGCCACATTCAAGCACCACAAAGTTAAGTACCAAATGGGGATTATTTTAGACAAACTTCCTTTGCTCCTTGAAATCTTGGATGCTACACCGACTTTCTGTTCTCAATTAAAATAGCAAACTGTCAACTGTTGTATAAACTTCCCCAGGGGGAGGGTGGAGGGTTTCTGAATGCCCTTATTTACCAACTTCTCCCTGAGAACCCAAATCTCCATCAATTTCCCAGTCCTGAGAGCCTTTTGTGAGAGGGCTGGGGGCTGCTCCACATTCTTTTTCGATCCTGGTTCTCATTCTCTCAGACTTTTCACATCAAAGACACTCATGCTCCATCTGCTTATGTTTCTTAACTAAAGCTGTCCTGGTTAGCATACTTCTCTTCAAGGGGACAAACTCATGTCCCTAACACTGCCCCTGCCTTTGACCTGCTGTCCATGAAGGGAGGTTTGCTTCTTCTGCCCTCTTCCTTACTGCCTTACTTATGTTTTAGAACACATTCCCCCTTCCCTCTGGCTCGATAGAAATGCACACTTTAATCTCATTTTAAATAACATAGAAAATAATATTCGTTCATTCTGAAACTTATGGAACTTGATTTTTAAAGTGTTGAGGAAAGGCTTTTAAGCATGCATTTGTTCACAATTTACTAAGAATGCTTTTCAGGAATGCAAATGTAAATCTAGGAAGTCAACAACTCTAGAATTTTACTTGGGTGTTGGGTGTTGTTTTTGTTAACTGCTGTGGAATTGATTCTGATTCATAGCGACCCTGTATAGTGTTTCTGAGGAGTGGCTGGTGGGTTTGATCAACTGATCTTTCAGGGTAGCAGTGCAGTGCTTATCCTACAGTACCACACCAAGACTGTGTGTGGGGAAGAGTCACATAAAAATGTGGAAAAGGAAGATGGACTGCTTTAAAAAAAATCTATTGCCATCAACCAGATTCCAACTGACAGCGACTGTAAGTCGGCGTAACAGAGTAGAACTGCCCCCATAGAGACTGAAGGGAAGCAGAGAGACACGCATTCCCCAAGACCACTGAAGGGTTTGAACCACCAACCTTTTGGTAGGCTATCGAACACTTAATCACGGTGCCAATTGGGCTCCTTCCTGGACTGCTTGCTACAGTTCGATGCCTTTGAGTTGCTTCCAACTCAAAGAGACCTTTTTATAACAGCAAGAAACACTGCCAGAAAGTGTTCCATCCTCACAATTGCTGCTGTGTTTGAGCCTAGCATTGCAGCCACTGTGTAAATTCATCTCATGAGTGAGTGCCTTTCACTTTTTCACTGACTACACAATGTCAGGAGTCCTGGTGTGAATCTGCAGAATAATTCACTACACAGCAAAATCAGTTTGAAATGCAAGGTCAGCAATTCAAACTATGCACCAGTTGCTCCTCGGAAACCCTATCCAGGGTTGCTATGGGTCGGGACCAACTACATGCCACTTAACAACAGCAACTTACATCATCAAGTATGTTGTCCTTCTCTAGGTTTTGGCCTCTCATGATAGAATGTCCAAAGTACATGTGACAGAGTCTCACCATCTGCATTTTTAAGTAGCATTCTAGCTATACTTCTCTCAACATAGATTTGGCAATCATGGCATATTCAGTATTATTCAACAACACCATAATTCAAAAACATCAATTTTTGGCTCTTCCTTATTTATTGTCTAGATTTTGAATGCACATAAGAGCTGGTTGTTGTTGTTGTCAGGTGCCATCGAGTTGGAACCGACTCATAGTGACCCCATGCATAGCAGAACGAAACAATGTCTGATCCTGGGCCAACCTCACTACCACTGCCACGCTTGACGCCATCAATGATGCCACCTGGCAGATCCATCTTGTTGGGGGTCTTCCTCTTTTTCTCTGAACCTCCATGTTACCCAGCATGACATCCTTCTCCAGCGACTATTCCCTCCTGACAACATGTCCAAAAAGAGCTGGTTAATGACATACTTATCAATGTCCAACTGTAGGGAAAATCTCTCAGGAACTGGGGAGTTCAGAACTTCACTAGATAAGTCAGCACTGCAATTCACCAAGAGCAAAATTTTTAATAAAGCTAAATCTCAAAGTTCCCACCCCACCCGCCACAAGAAGAGTAACCTAAAAAGGCCTTGATACTTAAGCTACCCAAGACATGAATCACTGATTCGTGCTTTGGAGGCAGGAGCACCAGGGAGGGGAAGAGAAAGAGACAGGACTCGAAGTGAGGATGGGGAGCCCACCACCACTTTGGCTAGCTTGAGTTGGGAGGCAAGATCTGCTCTGGAAATTGTTTCTGAGTTCGCAAGAGCTTTCTCAGCTCTGAAGCCCGTTTGATAAAGTGCTGCTCTTTCACCAGAAAGAATGTTTGCCTCCCATTTCATCATCCCCTGGAGGCTCAGGAAGGAAAATAAGCACATCAGTTGTCATGATGACAGGCAAAAAATGGAGGCATCATATTTCAATAACCCAACACGATGAGCAGGCCCATCGAGTGATGAATTATGGACTCTGCCTTTCACATTCGACTATAAGTTAATATTATCTCCCCAGGATAATTAGAGTGAAGTTCAATTACTGACCCTGAATTGCCGTGTGGGGCCACACCATGGGTTCTGACACAGCATTTTACACATTTATCTTTTCACCTAACATGCTAAATCTGCATCGCAGAGGTGATTAATCTTGCTGAGCCCCTTCCAGCTTCTGCTATTCTTCTTGCATGGATTGGCTGGTCCCTGGGGTCCCCGTGAGCACAGTACCATCAGGTCTGTTACAACGTGTTTTTCTGCCAATTTTACAGTCGTCTTTGTGTTAGGTGATGGTGGTCACTTTTGAAGTCTGGTCAAATAAGTGGTTCCCTGAAGGTCACAAGCTGCCAATTGAGGCATGACCCACCTACCTGTGGACAAGCCAGGGCTAGGATCTTTCATATATCTGTGTCTATGTGAGTACAGTATCCCAAAAATTTCCCCATTAAAATCTAGGGGTCCCTTGATTTCCACACACGTAAGAGGGGAGACTGAGCTTGTTAATCTTTAGTGAACTTCAGTATCGGGCTCAGAATCTTCTTAAATGCTCATTGACATTTTTCACTCTTGTTGAAGGGTAAAAGTAACCCATCTCCTCCATCTTATTTCCCTGACATTATTTAGGTTTTCTCTCTTGGGGACAGTAGGAGAGAAAGACAGGATTAAGAATTAACTGGGCACTGTACTAACTGAGTTATCAGTCCAGAAAAAAAGGTAGTGATGAAGTCATATAGACTTCTATTTGAACACCATCTATAGATACAACTTGGGATTTTCAAAAGCAAAATAAATTCAAATTTTAGTCTGGTAGCATGAAAGTGTTTTATTTGTTCTGAAATGCACACCCTTCTCTTTGGGGCTGAGAGTTGAAAGATCAGACTTGTCCTCTGCGGCTTGTAGAGACATGAGGGACACAGGGCACAGGAGGGAGAAAAACAGGAAGCTGGTAGGTGTTCCGACAACATGCACAGGGAGAAGGACTCCCTGCCACCCAGAAAACACATGCAAATACCAGACACTTAGGAACTGATGGCTACTCTCACAGATTTCCTTAACATGCAAAGTCACTCACCTTCCCAAGAGCATTTTCTCTACATGATTCTGCATTGTACATGAGTTATGAGCTTTTTATGGGACCTCATTTACAGGGGAGAATGACATTGAAAACAGGGTCCTCATGTAGCACTGTAGGATAAGCACTGGACTGCCAAACGCAAGGTCAGTGGTTTGAACCCATCAGCCACTCCTTTGAAATCTAATACAAGGTCACTATGAATCAGACCACCATTTGTCTATCAGCTTGTTATTTGGTGGTGGTTTTTGTGTTGCTGTGGTTCTGGATGCTATACCATATATTTTTTAAAATACCAACAGGGTGACACATGCTGGACAGGTTTCAGATGAGCTTCCAGGCAAAGTCAGACTAGGTAGAAGGAAACACAGACTACATCCAAATATTTAGTTACTGAAAACTATAGGAATAGCAGTGGAACACTGTCAGCACCAGAATAATGAATATTGAAACAAGTTGAAGAACACCAGAATATTGTCAGATATAGTGCCAGAAGATGAACTCCTCATGTTGGAAGGCACTCAAAATGTGACTAGAGTAGAGCTGCTTCATCAAAGTACAGTTGAGCAGGATCATGTGAATGGAGTAAAGCCCATGGGACCTTCATTTACTGATGGGGCACAACTCAAAATGAGGAGAAATAGCTGTAAACATCTAATAAAATCAGGACAAGGAATATACAAAATATGAATCTGGGGAAATCACAAATTCTCAAAAATGACAGGAACACATATATATCAACACTCTAGTCTTTAGTGAGCTGAAATAGACTGGTATTGGCCAATATGAATCTGACAATCGCATGGTTTACAATGCTGGAATGATAAACTGAAGATAAATGATGTTGCAATTGTTATGAAAAAAACACATAGAGACCTCTCTTTAAGTACAACGTTGTCTGTGATAGTGTAAAATCCATATGCCTACAAGGAAGACCAGTTAATACCACTATCATTCAAATTTAAGCAGCAACCACTAAAGCCAATGATGATTGAGACATTGAAAAATTCTACACCAACATCACAAAATTCTTCAGTCTGAAATTGATCAAGCACGCAATAAAATGTATTGATAAATACTGGCAAATTATGGAATGCAAAGGGTAGAAACAAAGAGGAAGGATCAATAGTTGGAAAATATGGCATTGGTGATAGAAATTATGCTGGAGATCACATGGTAGAATTTTGTAAATCCAACTAATTATTTTGATGCAAAAGGCATCAAAAGAAGATGGAAGGAATACAGAGTCACTGTACCAAAAATAAATGGTCGATATTCAACCATTTCAAGAGGTAGCTTATGATCAAGAGTTAATGATCCTGGAACACCCAAAATTGCAGACAGTGCCCATTTGACCTATCCTTGATGGCTTAATAATCAGAACTAGACTAAAGAAGATTAAAAAAGAAAATGGATAAAGGAAACAAGGGTAAATTGCTACAATTTGATTAACTTGACCTATATTCATGGATGTGGTAGCTCAAAATACCAACTGAGAGGGAAGGAATCTTCACATCAAGGATCAATGATATCTCCTCTGTATACAGGGCAATAGGGATGGGCAATGTAGACATTGGCTACCTAAAACAAGGGGAATGATAAAGGCACAAAATGACTGGCTTACAAGTTTTCAAAAGGGAATTTAGTTTTAGAGTGTGTAAGGAAAGATAGAGTCCCCACTGAATAGTTTCATCTTGTCTAGATGGGTCTGGTGAAGAGATGGTGTTAAGATTCATATGATTCAATAGTGAATAACTGTTTTCATGACTAATTGTGACTGTCAAAATAGTAAAAGTAGAAGTACTGTAACAAAAGGGGGTAGTAGTTAATTTTACAGTCCAGAAACAGAGGACCCTAGGATCATCAGAGAAGAGTACAAGTGCAATGTGGAACACTATCCAGAGAAGCAGCAACACCAGAAATGGAGGCAGAGATAAGGACATGGAGATGGGGAGAAGATGAGGACTCCAGACTCATGCAGAGGGACTAAGTGCTGGAGGCCAGGAGGAAGGCTTGCAGAATGTGTCCTTTAGTTGTTTAAGTTGTTATATATTATTTAGTATTTTTGTGTACATCTCATCACTCCCCACCTCTAAGAAAAAAGGAAAACAGAAGGAGTGGAAGCAAAAATTGTTGAATGATGATGCACGGAGGGGATTGCAATCGTTGCAATGAAATGATGATATAAAGCCAGTGATCTCCCATGTAAACTATCACTCAGTTCACAATAATAATAATAATAATAATAATAATAATAATAAAAAGAGCCAATGATCCTGAAATCCAAGGCGATTGAACTTACTGCCAAAGAAGGCACTAGGAATTGATGGAATACAAATTGAAATCATTCAGCAAAGTGATGTGGCAATCTAGGCATGCAATATCTATGCCAGAAGAGATCCATATTGTGCCCATTCCAAAGAAAGTTGATCCAACAGAATGTGGAAATCATCAGACAATATCATTGATATCCCACTTGAGTAAAGTTTTACTAAAGGTAATACAAAAAAGGTTGCAAAAATACATTGATAGAGGACTTCTGGAAGTTCACATCAGTTTCAGAAGATGACTTGGAAAGACAGATATCATTACTGACGTGAGATGGATCTTGGCTGAAAGCAGAGAATACCAGAAAGATTTTGACCTGTGCTTTGTATACTATGCAAAGGCTTTCAATTATGTGAATCATCACACACTATGGACAAAACTGTGAAGTATGAGTATTCATTCCAGAACACTTGATTGTGCTCACGAGGAACCTGTACAAAGATCAAGAGGCAGTTGTTCAAACAGAACAAGGGATACCAAAAACTAGGAAAGATGTACATTCGGGTTGTATTCTTTTTCCATACATATTCAATCTGTATGCTGAGCAAATAATCCAAGCAGCTGGATGATATGAAGAAAAACATGGCATCAGGATTGGAGGAAAACTTATTAACAACCTACAATATGCAGATGATACATCTTTGCTTGCTGAAAGTGAAGAGGACTTAAAATACTAATGAATATCAAAGACAACAGCCTTCCTTTTGAATTGTATCTCAATGTAAAGAAAACAAAAATCCTCACTACTGAACCAATAAACAACATCCATATAAATGGAGAAAAGATTGAAGTTGTTAAAGACTTCATTTTGCTGGGATCAGCCATCAATGCTCAAGGAAGCAGTAGTCAAGAAATTAAACAATGTGTTGCATTAGGCAACCCTTCTGCAGAAGACCTTTTTAATGTGTTGAAGAGCAAATATATCAGTCTGAGTACTATGGTGTGTCTGACCCTAGCCATGGTATTTACAGTAACCTTATATGCATGTGAAAGTGGAACACTGAAAAAGGAAGACCTTTATAAGAATTGATGCATTTTAGGTATGGTGTTCGAGAAGAATACTACAAGTATCATTGACTGCCAAAAGAACAAATTTGTGTTAGAAGAAATACCACCAGAGTGCGTTTTAGAAGCCAGGATGACCAAACTTCATCTCTCATACTTTTGTCACATGATTAGAAGGGACCTATCAATGGAGCTCTGGTAGCGTAGTGGTTACGAATCGGGCTGCGAACCTTAAGGTCAGCGGTTCGAAACTACCAGCTGTTCCGCGGG
>NW_006408713.1:929887-931665 GCF_000296735.1 Chrysochloris asiatica
AAACTACCAGCTGTTCCGCGGGAGAAAGATGAGGCTTTCTACTCCTGTAAAGATTTACACCCTCGGAAACCCTATACAGGGTCTCTATGGGTCGGAACCGACTCGATGGCACTTAACAAAAACAACAACATCAATGGAGAAGTGGAAGGTTGGAGAAAAAGAGGAAGACCCACATCGAGATGGATTGGCACTGAGTCAGAAGCAATGGGCTCAGGTATAGCAACAATTGTGAGGTTGGCCCAGGACTGGGCAGTGTTTTGTTCTTCTGTGTGTAGGGTCACTATGAGTCGATACCAAATTGATGGCACCTAACATTAACAATAGCAACAGCAACAACAACATTGAATTCTTCATTGCAAATACATTTTATAAAGAAGGTTGTTGTTGTTAGGTGCCATCGATCCTATGCATAACAGACATAGGAGACCACTATACATATTGATCTCACCAAATGGAATACACAGAAATCAAATTAACTATATCAATGGACACAGACAGAAGAAAAGCTCCATATCATCAACCAAAGCAAGGCCAGGGGAAAGCTATGGAACAGACCCTCAATTGCTCATAAACAAGTTCAGACTGAAGCTTATGAAAAATAAAACAAGTCAATGAGAGCCAAAATATGACCTTGAATATATCCCACCTGAATTTAAATATCATCTGAAGAACAAATTTGATACATTAGATGCTAAAGACCAAACACCAAAAGAGTTGTGGGATGGCATCACGGTCATCATAGAAGAAGAAAGCAAAAAAGTCATTAAGAAGACAATAAAGAAGGAAAAGATCAAAATGTATGTCAGAAGAGACTCTGAAACTTGCTCTCCAGTGTAGAGATGCTCCAGCACATGGAAGAAGTGAGGGGGGTTAAGAACTGAACAGAAAATTTCAAATATCAACTCAAGAAAAGAAAGTCAAATATTATAACAAAGACCTGGAGTTAGAAAACCAAAAGGAAAGAACTTGCTCAGCATTTCTCAAGTAGAGGAAAGTGAAGAAAAAATTCAAGCTTCAAATTGTGGTATTGAAGAACTCTATGGGAAAAATATTGAATGATACAGAATGCATCAAAAGAAAATAAAAATAATACACAGAGCCACAGTACCAAAAAGATATGGTGGTTTTAACCATTTCTAGAGATAATATATGATTAAGAGCCAATGTTCTCTAAGGAAGAAATCCAACGTGCATTGAAGACTTTGGCAAAGAACAAGGCACAGGGAATAGATGGAATACAAATTGAAATCTTCCAACAAACTAATGCATCACTGGAGGCACTTATTAATTTATACCAAGAAATTTCGAAGACAACTACTTGGCCAACTGATTGGAAGGGTTTCATATTTGTGCCCATTCAAAAGATAGGTGACCCAATGGAAGACAGAAAAAATCAGATAATATCATTGATATTCCACTCAAGTAAAGAAAAGATTGAAATTGCCAAGGTCTTCTTTCTTCTTGGATCAACTATCAACACTCACGGAAGCAACAGTCAAAAGATCAGACGACGTATTGCCTTGGGCAAATCTGCTGCACAGGAACTTTTTAAAGTGTTGAATGGCAGAGATGTCAGCTTGAGGACTAAGGTGCGCCTGACCCAAGCCATGGTATTTTCAATAACCTCATATGGATGTGAAAGCTGGACAGTGAATAGAGAAGATAGTAGAAGAATTGATGCCTTTGAGTTGTGATATTGGAGGAGAATAGTAAAAGTGCCATGGACTGCCAAAAGAACCAATAGATCTGTTTTGGAAGAAGTGCAGCCAGAGTGCTCC
>NW_006408713.1:933720-934693 GCF_000296735.1 Chrysochloris asiatica
CCCAGGATCGAACATTGTTTCGTTCTGCTGTGCATGGAGTCGCTATGAGTCGGTTCCGACTCGATGGCACCTGACAACAACAACAACATATTAGTGGAGAAAACCTTAGAGCTGTGAAAGATTTTATTTTACTCATGTCAGATATCAACACTAATGGAAGCAGCAGTCAATAAATCAAATGACATATGGCATTAGACAAATCTGTTGCACAAGACTTCTTTACAGTGTTGAAGAGGGATAATGTCAGTTTGAGGAATAAGGTGAACCTGAACAATGCCGTAGTATTTTCAATAACCTCAAATGCATGCAAAAGTTGGACAGTAAATATGGAAGACTGTAGAAGAATTGATGCATTCATATTATGGTGTTGGAGGTGAATATTGAAAATATCTCAGACTGCCAAAATAGCAAACAGATTTGTGTTGGAAGAAGTAAAGCCAGAGTGGTTCCTTAGAAGCCAGGATGGCCAGACTTCATCTTTCATACTTCAGACATATTGTCAACAGGGACCAGTCACTGGAGAAGGATATCATGTTTCATAAAGCGGAAGGTAAGAGAAAAAGTGGAAGACACCCAACGAGATGGATTGGCATAATGGCAGCCACAACGAGTTCAGATGTAGCAATGATTGTGAGATTGGCCCAGGACTGGGCAGAGTTTCATTCTGTTGCACTTAGTGTGACTATGAGTCTCTGTGAACTTGATGGCAACTAACAACATGAGTCAGAACTACTGACAGCACCAACTAAAAACACAATAGCAAACATATTTGTGTTTATGTGTTTCTTGTTGTTAATTGCCTTTTAGTGGTTTCTGAATCATAGTCACCATCACCCTGTATTGGGTTTCTAAGGATCAGCTAGCAGGTCCTGCCATATGTGGATTTCAAGCCTGCATTGTAGTTAAGTGCTTATTCTACAGTGCTCTCGTGCTTGATCCACATTGACACAGCATATATATATATATATATATA
>NW_006408713.1:935683-937153 GCF_000296735.1 Chrysochloris asiatica
AAAGATGAGGCTTTCTGCTGCCGTAAAGATTTACAGCCTCAGAAACCCTGTACAGGGTCGCTATGAGTCAGAACCGACTCCACGGCACATAACAATAACAACAAATATCCAATCTGTCTAGGCGGGGCTAATGAAAGGAGAAGAAGCAAATAGATGTCTTGTGATACAATAGTGAATAATTGTTATCAGGACTGATTATGAGGGTTATAAATGTAAAGGTAGACATTTTGTAGCAAAAGAAGGGAAGTGATTGAATTTGCAGGCTAGGAGTGCAGGTCCCTGGGACTATCAAGGAAGAAGAGTGGAGAGCGGGACCCTACCCACAGAAGCAGTGAAGCCAGAGATGGAGGCAAAGATGAACACATGGAGAGATGGCGTGGCTGGGGATTTTAGACCCAGAGAAGGCGATGGGCTGTGTGCTGATGACCACAGGCAGGCTTGTAGGGTATATCCTTTGGTTGGTTTATGATGCATGGACTGGATTGTAACCATGGCAATGAAACGATATACGATAGTATGAATGTAAAACTAAAGTTCTCTCATGTAAACTATCACATAATTCACAATAAAACATCAAAAAAATTATCTGGTATGTAGAATTTATTTTAACTGACTTTAAGAAAAGGCAAATATATCATTTTTTAACATAATCTCCTTGCTTTTCAAAACATTTTGTCCATATGTCAAGAAACTTTCAGATTCCCTTATTAATACATATTTTATGCTTAACTGTGAGCCAGTAATTCACTGCTCTCTAAACTTGTTCATCAGAGGTGAATCTTTGTCCTCAAAGGGCTATTTCAAGGGACCAAGCAGGTGAAAGTCAGTTGGAGCAAGATTACAAGGAGGATACTTTAAGGCCTCAAAATGAATTTTTTTCAGAGTGTCAACAGTGTGGGCAGAGGTATGTGGAATTGCATTGTTATGCAAAGTCATAATGCCCTTGGACAGTTACTGTCCTGAAATACTGGGTTTCAGAGAGGTGACTGGTTGGTTTGAACTTCTGACTTTGTGGCTCAAGCTGACCTTTCATTCAAGAACATTATCCTGTAGGACCACACCAGGACTCTTTAGTATTAATCTGAAGTTTGGGCATCAGCTCTTCAGTGAGAATCTCACTGTAATGAGATCTGGTGATAGCTGAAACTTTTTTCTGTTAGTGTTACCATACTGACTCTTGAGAATCCCAGAAAACTATAACCATCAATTTTCCATTATGATTGACTTTCTAACTCTTTGTTGGTAGGTGACTGAGGATCACCATTCCATATTCTACCATTTATTCTTAGGACTCATGAGTTGGTGTTGGAACTCTGTAACAAATATAAAGGTATGTTTGGAGGTTCGGGGGGTTTATAGCTGGGGAATTTGCAGGAGAATCCAGAAAGTCATTATTTTCTGGATCAAGACACTCAGCTGTTCCAGGAGCCGCCATCTTGAGAAAGCTTATCTTGATTGTACCAGGAATGA
>NW_006408713.1:940168-941701 GCF_000296735.1 Chrysochloris asiatica
TAGGAAACTTGTAATTCTTTTGAGTATCACTCAAAATTTTGTATGCAATTGTCCAAATACTTCTGTTTATGCTCTTCTAACATGTATATATATATATATATATGTTGCTAAGTGCCATTGATCAGTTCTGATGCATAGCCACCTGGTGGATTTGGACTGCCACCCTAGCAGTTTAAATCAGCCTTGTGATCCAGTGTTTAATGTCTGTCACAAAACCAGAACTCGACATAACTACATAAGTTCTATATGGGTAGAACTGAGTTTCAATCTCACACCTGATGTCTTATTTTCTTTATTCACAAAGTCTGCTTCAGTCCCCTTCTGCTGTTGTCCCTGGTTCCATGGAATGATAAAAGGAATACACTCAACACAGTGTTTGTTACAAAGTAAATGCTCAACTAATATTTGTGTATGTCCTGCATATTCACATCAAGTTATTCAGTCTGGGTTTTGTTTTACCACATTGCAGCCTAGCTCTCTATATTGATCAAATAATTATTTATCTAAGAGAACCTGGATGTAAGGAGTCCCTGGGTAGTAAAATGATTAAGTGTTATATTATCAGCCAAAACGTTGACAATTCAAATTCACCCAGAGATGTCTCAGAAGACAGGTTGGACTGTCTGATTCCAAAAGTCACAGCCTTCCAAGCTCCATGGAACAGTTCACCTCTGCACACATAGGGGAGCCATAAGTCCAAATTGTCCTGAGGGCAGTTAGCAGTAAGACAATAACCCCTATTCCAATGAGACATAAATAGTTTGTGCTAGACTACTAGATGACAGGTTGGCAGTTCCATTCAAGTTTCCCCACATGTACTTCAGAAGAAAAGATGGCCAGTCCAGGTCCAAACAACTCAGTCATTGAAAGTTTTATAGAGAAGAGTTTCCACTCTGATGTGTATTATTTCACCATGAGTTTGGGTTGACGTGATGGCAATAGGTTCAGATCTGATATTTATTAATGTGGCTGTTTTAATTTAGGAATAATTTGGAAGAGTTCAAACTCTATTAGATAAATATTAGAGTTTGTTTCATTTTCACCAGGGACATCTAAAAATAATTATTCTTTTATTTATTTATATAGATTAGTTAGTTAGTTAGTTTAAGTATCAAAGGGTACTTGGGTAAGCTGATGTCTCTTCAGGCTGCTGTTGTTTTGTTGGTTACCTTTGAGTCACATTTATAAAGCCAAATATTATAATAATAAAGTGTGCAAAGATCTGGAATCAGAAAACCAAAAAGGAAGAACACGCTCAGCATTTCTCAAGCTGGGGGAACTGAAGAAAAAACTCAAGCCTCGACATTTGTTATTGAAAGATTCTCTGGACAAATTTTTGAAAGATAAAGAAAACATCAAGAGAAGATGGAAGGAATACACAGAGTCACTGTACCAAAAGGAAATGGTTAATGCTCAACCATTTCAAGAGGTAGCATATGATCAAGAGCCAACAATACTCAAGGAGGAAGTCCACGGTGCTTTGAAAGAATTGGCAAAGAACAAGGCACCAGGAATTGATGGAATAAAAATTGA
>NW_006408713.1:942030-948111 GCF_000296735.1 Chrysochloris asiatica
CTTTATTGAAAATGCAAAGGTTTTCGATTATGTGGATCATGACAAGCTATGGACAACATTGTGAAGTATGAGTATTCCAGAACACTTAATTGTACTCATGAGGAATCTGTACCTGGACCAAGAAGCAGTTGTTCAAACAGAACATGGGAACACTGAATGTTTTAAAATTAAGAAAGGTATGCGACAAGTTTGTATTCTTTCACCATACTTATTCAACTTGTATGCTGAGCAAATAATATGAGAACTTGGGTTATATGAAGAAAAACATAGCATCAAGATTGGAAAGATTCATTAACAGTCTGTGCTATGCAGATGATACAACCTTTCTTGCTGAAAGTGAAGAGGACTTAATAACATTTACTGATGAAGATCAAAGACCACAGCCTTCCGTATGGATTACATCTCAATGTAAAGAAAACAAAAATCCTCACCACTGTACCAATAAACAACATTCTTTTCAAAGTAGAAAAGATTGAAGTTGTCAAGGATTTCATTCTTCTTGGATCAACTATCAACATCCATGGAAGCAGCAGTCAAGAGATCAGACGACGTATTGCACTGGGAAAATCTGCTGCACAGGAACTTTTTAAAGTGTTGAAAAGCAAAGATGTCAACTTGAGGACTAAGATGTACCTGACTCAAGACATGGTATTTTCTATAACCTCATATGCATGTGAAAGTTGGACAATGAATAAAGAAGATCATAGAAGAATTGATGAGTTTGAATTATGGTGTTGGAAGAGAATACCAAAAGTGTCATGGGCTGCCAAAAGAACCAATAGATCTGTTTTGGAAGAAGTGCAGCCAGAGTGCTCCTTTGAGGCCAACATGGCCAAACTTCGTCTGGAGAAGGCTATCATGTTTGGTAAGATGGAGGGTCAGAGAAACAGAAGAAGACCCCCAACGAGATAGATTGGGCAGGTGGCATCATTGATGGAGTCAAGTGTGGCGGCAGTAGTGAGGTTGGCCAAGGATCAGACATTGTTTCATTCTGTTGTGCATAAGGTCGCTATGAGTTGGTGTCAACTCGATGGCACCTAATAACAACAACAACAACAACATTGAGTCACTGATGACATTCTTATGTATAATGGAACTAAATAGTGTCTGGTCCTGCTCCATCTACATGGTCCATGCAGTTGAGCCCACTGTTTAGATGTTGTGTCAATCCATCTTCATGGAGGATTCTCTTGGGTTAGAGTAATACTGCTCCCTTAAAATCACTTCATGGGCCTTTGACTTGACTTTCATCATAGACCAGGTATGCAGATGCTGAACAACCTGAGTTTTGTTGGTGTTACAGGAAGACGACACACTGGACCCAAATCTAGTGACCTTTCAGAAGCAGATCATCAGGATTGTCTTTCCTTTCTACATTGATTGGAGAGAAGCCTGGGATGGGGATTGATAGAAATTAAAGGGTTGATTGCAGTCAGAGATTAGAAAGAACGATCATTGTCCTCATACCGAAGGAGTTTATTTGTTGGTTACGGGTTGCTTTTGAGATGACTCTGACTCATGATTATCTTTATACATTAAAGAATAACTGTACTCCATAGGATTTTTAAAACAGGCCTTCTTTGGAGAGGTCTCTGGGTGGACTTCCTTTCATTTAACATCTGAGTGTTTAATCATTGGTACCAGCTGAGATACAATTTCTTAGTTGCACCCTCCTCAAAGTGAAGGTGAAGACTGTTGACTACATCCTTATTTGTTTCATATAGAGAAAGCCAGTCCACAGTAACAACATGAAAGGGGCCAATCCAATCCCCAGAACTGGATTTGGAGACCAGGGCTGGACCTGCTTTATACAGACTGAGCAAGGGCCCTTGGAGAAGCTGCTGCCTGGGCTCCCAGATGTCAAGGCGCCACTCTAGTGTGAATTTGTGTACACTAATGGGCAGCAAATATGCACAGGAAATTCAGTCATTGGACAAGAACCTCAAAGATTACTGAAATATGGTCACCACCTGTTTGGTATAGCCCATGACTCTGATAGCCAAGTGGTGATTTTCTGAACTCCATCTCTGAAGTGCTCCATGCAATTGTACTCAGATATCAGAAATGATCTTTTCACTGTAAAAACAACTCCACTAAGTGGAAGTGTTTATATCAAGTTTCATCGGGAAGCAGGTTTAAAAACAGAGACATCTCTGTAAACTCTCCCCTGGGATCCTTCTCATAGCAAAATTACACCCAGTATCAAACTATTTGGATGTGGCAAGTATAAAGGCATTCAGGAAGCACTGTGCAAGTTGCAGGTGAAACATTGTAAGTACTGATGACAGCAAAGACACATGAGTGAAGGCAAAGGATCTTTAAAACACAGGGAAAAAATATTGTTTGGTTGATTTACCATGAGCCTGGGACAGTTTAAATATGCAAGGAAGGCTAGGCAGGATGTGAGCATTAGCCCACAGGAACTCCACGCATAAAAATCAAGTGGATGTCACGCTGCTTCTCCACTGGGCCTCCCCCTCCATTTGTCTTCCCTTCATCAGATGAAACCAGAGCTGCATGCGACTCTTTCTTCCTCTCAGAAGTGTGCAAGGCGCCACATGGATCTCGTTACTTTGCATGACTCCAGCTACCTTTCCCCTCTCTCGGCACCCTTCTTGGGAATACACACAAGTGGACGTTTTCCTTTTTGAAATCCTTTGTCCAGCTGGCAGCCTGCTGACGCTTTGCCCCAAAATGAAAATGTCTTTTTTTTTTCCCCCTACACGAAGAACAGAATCTATTTTCATTCTTACACCATGCTAATATTCACCCCATAAGTTGTCCCCAGGGTTCATTCAGCTATATTTTGAGTTCTCATTCAGCACATTTTCTTTCTGAATCTGTAATATCATATTTGTACTTTTTGACATGAAACAGATATTTTTAGAATTTTTGCTTCTGGGCTTCTGTGGTCCCTACTGACACTAAGCAGGTGAGCGACAGGTTGGATTTGTGAAACCAGAACATTTAGATTCCGAGGGTCCCATGCAGTGGGGAGGGCATGGTTTGAAGCTGACCCTATGTACAAGGACGACATTTTATATTACTGTGATAGGATGCATTGATTAGGTGTTTCCATTAAACTTGGAGCCAAAACTTTACATCATTTCACTGAGACAGGCAAACATGCAAGGGTAATTACTACTTGAGTGTGACATTCCCCATAGTGACTGCCCATTGAAGGGTCATTGCCTAGGGAAAGGACCAATAAACATTACCTGGTCCATCAACAGCACACCTCACTTTGTCTATGAGCAAATTATTCTTTGTGATCTTTAGTCTTCATAGAACTAGATGGCACTTAAAGAAAGAAGGCTGCAAAAGAGAGCACATTCACACAAAAGAAAGCAATCAAGAAGGCTGGGTGGTGGTTATGTGTTGTGGAGTCAGTTCTGACTCATAGCGACCCTGTACAGGGTTTCCAAGACTGTAAATCTTTATGGGAGCAGAAAGCCTCATCTTTCTCCCACGGAATGGCTGGTAGTTTTGAACTGCTGACCTTAAGGTTTGCAGCCCGATTCATAACCACTACACTACCAGAGCTCCTTATCAAGAAGGCATAGAGAAATAAAGTGAGTGAGAACATTGAAATCACATGATTCAAATCAGAAAACATAACCCATGACTGTCGCCTCCATGGTAATTCACAGAGATCGCATGAGTCACACAGAAGAACTGTGTTTCAGAGGGTTTTCTTGGATATAACCATGAAGGAAATAAATTGTCAGGCCTTTCTCCTTTGGTTGCCTCTGGGTGGGTTGGAAATGCCAACCTTTAAGTTACAAGTCATGAAGGAGTGTTTGTGCCATACAGAGACTTCTAGATACACAGAAAAAGACATGTACACTTACATATTAGGGAAAACACAAGGGCACCTAAAGGAACTGAAGATTTCCAATTCCATTGTTTTCCCTTACTATCTTCCTATATTGTTGGTGTTGTGATTTTGAATCAATTCTGACTTATAGCAACCCTGTACAGTGTTTCTGAAGTTAGAAATCTTAATGGGAGCAGAAAGTGTCATCTTTCTTCCACAGAGCAGCTGGTGGGCTTGAACCATGTATCTTGTGGATTGCAGTCTGATGATTATTGTATGAAGCCACAATGCTCCCCATCTTCCTGTATGGAATGAGTTTTTTCTCCAATTCACCCTGAGAGCAGTAAGGTGAAGAAGAGAATCTAGGTAAATTGGGAATGTGGAGAAGACAACTTTGCTGCTCACAAGTCCTTCTCTCTTTCATTCAGATGAAAAGTTAGGCTACAGCACACCTCTGGTACCCTAGGAATGAATGAAGATATGGTGAGTACGTTCTGATGTCAGTACATGGATTAAGACAACACACTGCACCTTAGGAATGGCACCAAACATTTTCTGCACAGTCTACCTGGCTCTCTTTCCCCCCTCCCCCTGCCCCACCCTCAGCTACCTGCTCGTTTGTCGTGCCCAAGGCCACCATGGAAACTAGATGTTGAAGATGTTGATGGTGCCCAAAGACTGTACCTTCCACTACCACCACTAATTAAATGGATTTTATGTGTGTGAAAAATAACTCATATGAAAGTAATTTCTAGTCAGTAATTGAAAATTGTTGTTGTGAGGTGACTTTCTTTTGTTTGCTTTTGTGTGAATGTGCTCTCCTTTACCACCTTCTTTCTTTAGGTGTCATCTAGTTCTGTAAAGTCTAAAGATAATATAGAATCATTTGCACATAGGCAAGGTGAGAGATGCAGTTAATGGACCAGGGGAAGTTTATTAGTCCTTTCCATGATCAATGTCCATGGGCAGTCAGTTGCTATGGCGACTGGCACACACAAGTAGGAATTACCACTGCCATGTTTTCCTGTCCCAGTGAAATGATGTTGAATTTTGGCACCAAATTTAATAGAAACATCTAATCAGTTTATCCCATTACAGCCCTAACGCATAGATGATGGATTGAAATACTGCCCAGTCTGTGCCATTCCCATGCAAGGTGGATGTTTAGATTGGGCATTTATCATTTCCTGAATTTCTCTAGTAGACCATCAGTTCTTTCTTCTTAGTCAATGTTAGTCTGGAATTTTTACTGAAAAGTGATCAGTATTATACCAACACACAAGACTTTACTGACAGATGTGATTGCCCCTGAACTTAAATTACTTCAAACAGGAAGTGCACACATTATGAAGCCTGATGACCTTACTTCTTAAAGGGCCTTCCCAGTGAAAAGACTCATTCCTCTAAAAAAAAACATTTTGAAAATTTCTATTAACAATTAATTTTAAGTTCATAATGTCTCTTATGGTAGAGAAAGATGATGCTTTCTGATCCAGCAAAGATTTAAAAGTCTTTGAAAACGCTATACAGTGTCGCTATGAGTTGAAACTGATGCAAAGGGACTTAAGCAACATATCTCTGCTACTAAGTAAGGTTGACTTACTCTAAAGGAAATAAAATACAAAGTCAAATAGCTATTGGCAGATTAGCATAAATAATGTCTCTACTAGATTTTGCCAGAATATTGGTTTTCTTCTTTCTCTCTACCCCTTCTTAAAATAGAAAGGTACTCATTGATTCCTTGGCAAAACTAGACAACATAGGTTTGGTACTCCTTCCAAAATACAAATGATTTTGTATAGCTATGGCTTAAGGATTATAGAGTACTATAAAGAATTGGTCAATATCCAACCATTTTAGGAGGCAGAATATGATCAAGAATCAATACCATTGAAGGAAAAATTCCAAGCTACACTTCCTGTATTGAATGAGTATAGGAGGCATTGGTTAAAATAATAATACTAAAATAAAGACTCCAAGGATTGACAGAATACCAATTCAGCTGTTTCAACAAACAGATGCAGCGCTGAACATGCTCTTTTGTCTATGCTAAGAAACCTGGAAGAGAGTTACCTGGCCAATGAACTGGAAGGGATACAATATTTGTTTCCATTCCAAAGTTGAGCCAATAGAATGAGGGGATTGTTTAATAATATCATTAATAGCATACCCGAATCAAGTTTGGTGGTGGTTGTTGTTGTTGTCAGGTGCCATCGAGTCAGAACCGACTCATAGCGACCCCATGCACAGCAGAACGAAACAAT
>NW_006408713.1:950716-952725 GCF_000296735.1 Chrysochloris asiatica
GTCATTCCCTGCATAGTAAACCATGTGGTTATCAGATTCAAAATGACCAATACCAGTCCATTTTAACTCACTAATGCCTAAGATATCGATGTTTATGCATTCCATTTCATTTTGGTGGTGGTAGTGGTGGTATACCATGGAATCAGGTCCTACTCATAGCAAGGCTGCATAGGGTTTCCAATGGTATAAATCATAACGGGAACAGAAAGTCTCACCTTTCTCCAGCTGAATGGCTTGTGGTTTTGAACCGATTGCATCAGTACATTGACTACAAACTGACAGAAATTATAGCTAGATTCAGAAGACAATCTACAATGGAAGTACCATTGCTAATGTCAAGTGGATCTTTGCTAAGAAAAGAGAATGCCAGAAAAAATGTCTATTGCTGTTTTTGTTTTTATTGTTAAGTGCCACTGAGACATTTCTGACTCATATCAATCTTGTACAGAGTTTACAAGGAGCATCTTGGTGGGTTTGAACTTCCCACCTTATGGTTTACAGTACAGTTCCAATCCTACAGCAGCACAGCTGAAGACCAAAAGATATTTACTGTGTTTTACTAACTATGCAAAGGCATTTGGCTGTATGTATCATAACAAACTATGGATAAGATTGTGACAATGGGAATTCCAGAACACTTATGTGGAACCTATACATAGACCAAGAGGCAATTGTTTAAAAATAAACAAGAGCATATTGTGCAGTTCAAAATCAAGAAAGGTGTGTATGAGGCATGTATCCTTTCACCACACTTATACAATGTCTACATATGTGAGCAAATAATCCAAGAAGCTAGCACTGGGATTGGATGAAGGTCATTAACAACTTGTGATGGTCAGATAACTCAAGTTTGCTGAAAACAAAGAGGATTGGAAGCTCTTACTGATGAAAATCAAAGAACATAGTATTGTGGATGGATTATACTTCAACATAAAGCAGACATACTCACAACTGGACCAGTAAGCAACATCACAATAAAGGAAGACAATATTGAAGTTGTTAAGGATTTCATTTTATATATCTCCATGGTAGCAACAGTCCAGAAATTAAACACATATTTCATTGGACAAATACACTGCAACAAAGATTGAAAGTGTTAAAGAGCAAAGACGGCTCTTTGAGGACTAAGGTGAGCCTGACCCAATTCATTATATTCATGCAAAAGCTCGCTAATGAAGAAGGAAGATCAAACAACCAATGATGGATTGGGATTTAGGTGTTGATGAAGAATAATAAGTACATTGTCAGAAGAATGAACAAATCCATCTTAGAAGAAGTACAATCAGAATGCTCCTTAAACACTAGGGTGACTATACTTCATTTAACGTACTTTGGATATATTATCTGGTGAAGGATGCCATGCTTGGTAATGTAAAGGAGTGGTCAAAACGAAAAAGAACTTTAATGAGATGGATTGACGCAGTGGCTGCAACAATGTACTCAAATAGAGCTATGATTTTGAGGAAGGACTAGGATGGGACACACTTTTATTCTGTTGTATACAGGGCCACTATGAATTGGAATTGATTCAAAGACATCTAATGTAAACATATGTACAGAATCTGCAACACGTCTATGAGAATGACAAACAGAAAAGCCCAGGATAGCAATCCTCATGAGAACGACATTGGAGGCATAGTGGTTGGATGTCTTAGTTATCTAGTGTCACCATGATGAAAAAGCTCTACATATGGGTGACAATGAAAAAACACATACATTCATTATCTCATGGTTCAGGAAGCTGGGAATCCAAATTCAGGTTTTCTAGTCTTAGAAGAGGTCCATCTCTGTTTCATTTGTTAGAAAATGTGGCAATTCTTGACATTTTTTGGCACTCCTTGGAGTTTGACTTTCCATGTTTGTGTTTCTGTGTATATTTTACACTTTTATTATGTTTTTAAATAATTCCTGAATGATTAGGTTAAAGACTTGTTGTTGTTGTTGTTGTCAGGTGCCATCGAGTCGGAACCGACTCATAGCGACCCCATGCACAGCAGAACGAAACAATG
>NW_006408713.1:952825-959741 GCF_000296735.1 Chrysochloris asiatica
TCGATCCTGGGCCAACCTCACCACCGCTGCCACCCCCGAGTCCATCAATGATGCCACCTGGCCGATCCATCTCGTAGGTTAAAGACTTAGCCTGTCAAAATTTGAGCTCATTTAGGAAATTAAGAAACCTTTATTTCCAAATCAGGTTACATCCATAGGCACGAGATACATGAGTTCAATAGTTATTTGGGGGAACACTATTCAATCAAATGTATGCATAAGGTTTCATGTCTAAAAGAAAAAGAGATAGAGAGAGAGAGTGAATTTTAAATTAAAAAAAAGAAAAAAAATACATTTACATCACTTGAAATGGGAAATAAAGGAAGGAATTTGTATAAGTGATGTTACATTGTGAGGATTGTAATCAATGTCATAAAACAAAGAGTGTATGAATGATTTGAAGGAAAAATGGATTTGCTCCATAAACGTTCAGCCAATCTGCAATACAATATCTACTACTGCCAGCCACGGGGTCAGTGGTTCAACACACCAGACCCTCCTCAGAAACCCTATATAGGGTCACTATGAGTCAGAACTGACTCGACGACACTTAACGACACCAATATTACATTAGGAAAAAAAAGTCATATTATTTTCTGTACAGTAAAGTACTGTTGAAAAGAGCAAACAGAATTCAGATGTGATACAAACATAAGATGAACAGTTTTTATGAACTTTATTAACAGGCATTTCCAGTTGGAACTCTATCTACCTTTCTCTCCCAAGTACTCTCCTAGGATTTCTTACGTCCCTGCTACATTATCTCTTAAACAAGCATTTACTCTTCTATCCAGTTTTTATTGATCAAAAACAGAGGCGTTATTTAATTCAGGTTATTTTCCTTTACTTTTCTACTACAGGGCACTTGTGTCAAGAAATGGTTATATGTTGATTCTATCAATAGAAGATATTTCTAGTTTTGTGTGTACATGGGATATAAATATATCCATGAACATAGTAGAACACAATGTTGTAGTTAGGTGGCATTGAGAAGGTTCCATATCATATTGACCCTATGCACAACAGAATGAAACACTGCCCTTAAGTCTTGAAGCATCCTTACAATTATTGTTACCTTTGATTTCATTGATTTTTCTCAGTGTTAATTCATCGCTTTAGGGATCTTCCTCTTTTTCACTGACCCTCTAGTATAGTAAAACATACAAGGGGCAGAGTTATAAAATCTTTTTAGTCCAAACCAAACACCTTGATAGAATGAGTCTCTATGCCCGGGCATTTAGGACAATAGTCTTCTGGCCTAAGGCAAATTGACGTAACCTAGTTCATCAAGGGAACATTCTAGATCCTACTAATGTCAGTAGGGACTAGAATCTTAAATGCTTATGAGCAATCATCTAACATGAATCAGTTGACCTCTTCCTGTGCAGAAAAAATGGAGTACGCAAGATAACCAAACATGCAAGGAAACAATTAGACAAAAGAATTCATAGACTACATAAACACTAGTCTCTAAAACTCTGAGACCAGAAAATGTAGATGTCCAACTCTGATGGCTGACCACTCCTAAAGAAAACAGTGGAAGCTCTTTAATAGAGTTAGAAAAAAATAAATAAAAAAGAAAACATGAAACAAAAGCCAAAATCATATAATGGCAAGAGTTACTGCTCTGATTGTTGTTGTTGTTGTTAAGTACCATGGAGTCTGCTCTGATAGAGACCGGAAAATCCAGAGAATATGGATTTTTAAGCCTGGAGCTGACCAACACCCTTGGCTCCACTTTGAGTCAAATGATAGACATGATAAGATGAGCAATGACCTCAGAGAGGTATGCACTCCTTGGAGAAGTCAATCACACAAAATCAAAAGTGCAGCAATGATCTAGGGATAAAGTTCAAAAAAGGAAAGGGAAGATTGTTACATTGTGGGGTGTTGCAATCAATGTTAAAAAATAAAAAAACAAAGTGTGTATCACTTGCTAAATAGAAAACCAAGCTTTTCTGCAAACTTTTGCCCAAATGACAATTTAGAAGTAGGAGGGAAATGAGGAAGGAGAGAAAGAAGACAAGGAGAAGGAAAATGAGGAGGAGAAGGAGGAAATGGAGGAGTAGGAACAGGAAGAATGGGGAAAAGGGGAGGAGGAGATGAAGAAGAAGTTGTTATTGACTGACTATCTGGGTTGAATTTTTTCCCAAGAAGTTATACTGAATTTGTAATTCATAGAATCTATGAATGTGGCCTTATTTGGAAGGAAAGTCTTTACAAATATCCTCTGTAGCAGTGTGGATCAAAAATCCAATGACTGTGTCTGAATTTTAACAGTGGACCACAAAAACTTAGAGGACTATAGAGAGAACTCCATGTGAGGATGGAGGCAGGGATAGGAGTATGAAATCAGAAGGCATCAAGGGTCACCAGCTGCCATGAAAAGGTTGGAAACAGGCATGAAATGATGTCCTCTACCTTATAAGGCATTGCCATGCCTGACACCCTGATTTCGCACTCTTGGCTTTCAGAAGAGGAGACAATAAATCTTTGTTCTTTCCAGCCTCTCCACCCACAGCCATCCAATCTACGACGACTCATAGAGATCATATCCAGCAAAGTAAAACTGTTCCATAGAGTGTCCAAGGCTATAAATCTTGATAGAAGCAGATTGCTACATCTTTCTCCCACAGAGAGACTGGCGGGCTTAAACCACTGACCTTTCTGTTAGTGGTCAAGTGCTTTAAACCACTGTGCCACCAGGGTTTCTTTTAATATCTTCCCAGTTTGTGGTAATCTGTTATGGAAGCCTCAGGGAACACATGCAGCTAGCTGGCTGACAGGCTAATAAAAAAATGTAAGTTCAAGCTGACTCTGATACTGTCCAACCTAAAATTTCAAGCATTCAGTTATTACAGAATCCACTCTTCTTATAATCAGATTTTTTAGAGCTTTTTATGAAGTTTATTGCTTTGTTTGTGTTGTTTGTTTTTGTTTGTTTGCAAGTTCCAAGTGACCACTGTGGGTGGTGTTAGCTACTTGAGTCACGAAAAATCCATGTGTTACTGAGTAGAAACGTTCCATACTTTGTTCTTAGCTGTAATCTTTAGGAAAGCATATAGCCAGATAGTTCTTTGATGGAATAATTTTGTTGGTATTGTTAGGTTCCAATGAGTCAGTTTCAACTCAGAATGACCCTCTGCATAGCAAAATGAAGCAATCATTAGGTAGGTTCAAACCACCAACCTGTACGTTAGCAGTCAAGCATAAACAACCAAGGCTCCTCACCAAGTGACTAAGGAAAGTTAAGACCTAGTGGTGCTGTGGGATGAAGACAGTGGTTATTTACCCTACTTAAGGTTAGTGATTCAAACCCACCAGCCCATCTGTGAGACAAAGATGAGACTATCTGATCCTATAAAGATTTGCAGCTTCAGGAATCCTATGCAGGGTCTATGAGTCAGAATCAATTCTATGGCAATGGCTTTTTCAGAGAGTATTACACTGCTTTCTAGGGTACTTTATCAAAACGAGTCATTGATGTGCCAAATGTTTTAACAAATCCTTCTTTTCTCCTTCTGCTATATGTAAGTTCCCTTATGGTAATTTTTCTCAGATGAACCTCCTTTCTCGTCACTGAAAGACCTTGTTTTGTTGATGCTATTATTTTGTTTTGTTTTTGTATCCAGTGCTCAGGGCTGCCCCATCAGAGTCTTCATACTCCATTCATCTTGATACATGGCAGATCTGAGTGTACTTTAAACTCCTGGAACCACCAGTGGGTTCAACACTCCTCAGTGGCTTCTTGACTCAAATTCTCTGGAGGATTGGCCTACCCCTGAACAGAAGCCGAACAAATGAGTGATTGATTCGCAATAGCTGCCAATTCTCGCCCCACACACTCCTTCCCATTTCATCAATCACCTTTCCTCTTTTGCTGATTCTCTGTGTGTTTTGCTTTTGCAGGACCCAGTCTTGCTTTTCAGAATCACATATACTCAATGACTCATTGCTGGTGTTGGGCAATACTTGTTTGTCTCCTTGCTATTCCCAATTACATAAGCTCTGTCTGACTTTGTAAATGTACAGTTTTGCACTTTTGACATCCTAAAATATTTTGGTGCAATTAAATCACCAAATGCTCTAAGATATTTCAAAATTAAGCACATATGTAATAAACAATCAGGAACTCAGCTGTCGTGGGGAATTTAGTGAGATCCAGGGTAAGTCTTTAGAATTTCTTTTGACATTGCAAGGGGAACATCCTAAGGAGACTAGGGATGCTCAACATAATGGCTTATCTCTGGAGTTAGAACTGAATTCAGACTGTGAATCAAAACATATTACAGAAAGAGTGATCCAAATGTGAGAATGACTGTCTATTCATAAGCATCCTTATTTTGAAGAACTGGGCCATGTGCGTTGATTTTAAGCACAAAGACATGACAAATGTTTTTGGAAAGGAATGAGTGATGCAGGTACAGTTAGAACTTCCTCAAAATGTGTATGTGAAATTTAGACTTAAGTTCTTACAGCTTTAATATTTTTCTTATCCAGAAATGTTGGTATTCTTCATTCTGGCATGGATTAGAAGCTGAATTATTGAAGGATTAGGAAGGAGGCTGTTCCAGAAGCTGTAAGTATTAGACATCTCACCAACAAATCTGCTTTGGTGAAACTCCCAGAAAACTTTAGAGACTGGAGAGGTTTATATAGTTGGCTGAGTCTGGAGTAAACATCTCCAAAATATTGGGCCTGTTCCCAAACTAAAATGAAACTCGTGGTCCACCCATTTCACTAGCTATTAAGATACAGAGAAATCCCCTGTTGAAATCAGATTACACAACTGGTAGTTCTTGCCATTGTTGAAAACAGATCTACCCACAAATTTCATGCCTGTCTTCTTTTCTAAGTCCAGCTGCTAAAAAAAAGGCCCCAAAAAACAAAACAAAACAAAAAAATCCTCCTTTCCTTGAGATTGTGTTGTGTTTTCACTCCCAGGATTGTCAATGCTTGATGACATCAATATGGAAAATCTGATAGTCATTTGTAGTAGGCATTAGTGGACTATGTTCTTCTCTCATATGACTCGACTTCCTGATTTTAGATGCAAATGAGTGATAATTACAAGTGTGATCTGAAACAAATAAAATGAGATATCCAATGAGATATGGATTACTTTTCCTTAAGAAAATGAAGCAGGTAGAGTTTCCAGGCCTTCAACAATGATGGGCACACATGTGATTCTTACCTCTCCTATTCTTAAGCTAATATAGTAGTAGAAAATCACCAGCATTAGTTGAAATGAAACAGGATAAACAACATTTGGATGTTGTTGTTGTTAAGTGCCATTGAGTTGACTCTGACTGATAGCGACCCAGTATAGGGTTGCCAAGGAGTGACTAGTGAGTTTGAACCACTGACCTTGTAGTTCAAACCAACCATACTGTCCTGTGTTTATCCTACAATAACACATCAGGACTCAAAACAACATTTGGAGTCAATATTAAAATAGTCATTTCGGAATGTTGACAGAAAATCCTGGTCTACTTAGTCTAACTCACCAAAATGGACCCAGTCCTTGTCTACCTCTGATAACAGAAGATGGATCACATTTTGTTATGACCTTGTCCTATAACTACATTAAGTTGATGATTCAAGAAGTTAGCCCATTGTTTTCCAGTGAACAAGGTTAGTGGCTTTGAGAAACAAGCTTGTATATGGATAAAATTACCTCAAACAAACAGCACTACAATTTTTATTGAAGACATGTTTTTGTGTCTGAAAGTTTTCTTTGCCCTATCTGGCAGACTGATTGGAAGAGATCCATATTTGTGCCCATTCCAAAGAGAGGTAGCATAACGGAATGTGGAAATCATCAGACAACCTTTTGATATCCCATGAGAGTAAATTTTTACTAAAGGTAATACAGAAATGGCTGCAAACATACATTGACAGAGAACTTCCAGAGGTTCGAGCCGGATTCAGAAGAGGCTATAATGAGGGATATCATTGCTGATGTCAGATGGATCTTGGCTGAAAGGAGAGAATATCAGAAAGATGTTTACCTGTGCTTTATTGACTACACAAAGGCTTTTGATTGTGTGGATCATGACAAGCTATGAACAACATTATGAAGTATGAGTAGTCCAGAACACTTAATTGTGCTCATGAGGAATGTGTACCTGGACCAAGAGGCAGTTGTTCGAAGAGAACATGGGAACACTGAATATTTTAAAATTAAGAAGTGTGTGCAACAAGGTTATATTCTATCACCACACTTATTCAACCTGTATTCTGAGCAAATAATCTGAGAAGCTGGGTTTTATGAAGAAAAACATGGTGTCCGGATTGGAGGATGACTCATTAACTACCTGCGATATGCAAATGATACAACCTTGCTTGTTGAAAGTGAAGAGGACTTAAAACATTTACTGATGGAGATCAAAGAGCACAGCCTTTGGTATGGGTGACATATCAATGTAAAGAAAACAAAAATCCACAACACTGGACCAATAAATTACATTCTTACCAATGGAGGAAAGATTGAAGTTGTCAAGGACTTCGTTTTTCTTGGATCAACTATCAACATTCATGTGAGCAGCAATTAAGAAATCAAATGATGTATTTCATTAGGCAAATCTTCTGACAAGACCTTTTTAAAGTGTTGAAGAGCAGAGATGTCGGCTTGTCTTCAAAGGCACTTCTAGTTGAGTTTGAACTGCCAACTGTTTTGGCATATACATATATATATATATAATGCATATACATCTGTATCTAATGCATAAATCGGGATAAGACATTATTTTTATAATTTAATACACTGAAAAATTTATAACATTCCTGAGAGAAATTGATAAAGATCTAAATAATGAAGATATATTCCATTGCCATGGATTAAAAATTTGATTTTGTTAATATGACAATTTTCCCAGGACTGATCTATGTTGTTAAGTGCCATTGAGTTGATTCT
>NW_006408713.1:959986-975539 GCF_000296735.1 Chrysochloris asiatica
TATATATATATATATAATGTGTATCTATATCTATATGTAATATATATCTGGATATAATGCGTATTTCTAGATGTTTTCATGTTTGAAAAAGAACAATTTTAATATGAATATTGAAAAAGGAGTCCTGGTGTGACAATTTTGGTTTGAAGTGCAAGGTTGGCAGTTCAAGCTCACCAGCCGCTCATTGGAAACCCTATACAGCGTCGCTATTGGTCAGATATGACTCCTTGGCACTTAATAACAACAAAAAGAATAATTGAAAAGAACCCGGTTGTCATAACTGTAACATAAGGAGCTCTGGTAGTGTAGTGGTTATGAGTCGGGCTGGGAACTGCAAGGTCAGCAGTTCAAAACTACCAGCTGTTCCGGTGAGAAAGATGAGGCGTTCTGCTCCCGTAAAGATTTACAGCCTCGGAAACCCTGTGTAGGGTCACTACGAATCGGAACTGACTCCACGATACTTAACAACAACAATGTGGTGCTGTAGGATAAGCACTGGTCTGCTAACCACAAATGGTTCAAACCCACTAGCTTCTCCTTGGACACCCCATACAGGGTCACTGACTCACAACTTACTAGATGACACTTAACAACAATAAAAGCAACAATCTAAATATGAATTATTATTAGCCTTTGTTTTTGTGGGCTCTAGAGTCAGTTCTGACTCATAGTGACCTGTATAGGATTTCTAAGAGCTCTGGTAGGATAGAGGTTACTAATTGGGCTGTGAACCGCAAGGTCAGAAGTTGGAAACTACCAGCTGTTCTGGGGGAGAAAGATGAGACTTTCTGCTCCCCTAAAATTTACAGCCTCAGAAACCCTGTACAGGGTCGCTCTGAGTCAGAACTGACTCCATGGCAAGTCATCACCACCCTATATTTATTACAGCACAAAGCCTCATTAAACTCTTGGGTAGAGGCTGGTGGGCTCAAATCAAGTTTGAATCACTGTGTGGTGCAAATGGCCAAAACAGTTGGCAGTTCAAACTCAACTAGAAGTGCCTTTGAAGACAAGCCTGGTGACCTGCTTCCAAAGAGCACAGTTTTGAAAATCCTGTGGAGCACAGTTCTACTCTACACATATGGATCATCATGGGTTTAAGTTACCATATCCATTCAAACAAAGCATAAACCTCAGCTTATAAAATAAAACCAGATAAAAGTAAAATCAGTTAAAGAAGAAGAAGAACCTGTTAGCAGACCTAAAAAATGGTGGTTGTATGTCTTGGGATCTACTGTGGCTCATAACCATCCGCCTGTCTAGATTGTAAATCTTTGCATAGCAGAAAGACTCGACTTCTTCTAAGCAGCGTCTGGTAGATTCAAACTGCTGACCTTGTAGATAGCAGCCTAACATGTAACACATTATGCTATCAGAGCTCCATAAAGTAAGAAGCAAATGTAAGTAACTGAAAGCATGATTAAGCATATCAGATTTTGTAGTTGTTATAACACAGTTTAGAATTTTGTTTTTAGTTGTTACACAGTTGAATCCACTACACGTAATAATTATGTAATTAATGGACTGAAACTCCCATTCTGCTCCATATACATGGTGAGACAGCTATTACTCATTGGCTTATATTCAAAATAAGATTCCTAGCCCATACTAGTCTGGAAGCTCTGTTGCAACCTAGTCGGCACCATTGTTGTGATGTTACTAAATGCTGCTGAGTTGGTTCCCACTCATAATGATGCTATATGTGGTTTCTGAGAAGTGGTAGGTCGGTTTGAACTACTAACCTAACATTAGCCATCCAGTGCTTATCCTACAGCACCACACCAGTCAAGTGTGTGTGTGTGTGTGTGTGCATATGTGCCATTGAGTTGGTTCCGACTCATAGTGACCCTGTACAGGGGTTCTGAGACTGTAAATATTTATGGGAGCAGAATGCCTCATCATTCTCCCGTGGAACCACTGGTAGTTTCGGACTACTGACCTTGAGGTTAGCCGCCTGATTCATAACCACTACGCTACCAGAGCTACTGACACCAATCATACCAATACACAAATATCCACTGAGATAAAGGTGGTGGCTGTACTTTGGACACATTATCTGGGAATTGAACCCCAGATTCCATCAATGAAGAAAAGAATACTTCCCTTGAACAACTAATATTCAATTCATGTATTGATCGTTCCTCACCCACATTCCCAGAAAGGGAGTACAATTGAGGTTCCAAGATGAGGATCCATGTACCAAAATGTTATATTTATCAATAGCCTTCAGTCTTTTATGTCTGATATATTATTTGCTGCAAGATGGAAGCAATGTTCTTCATGAATCTAGGAAGGTCAGAAGTGACACTAAGGGAAAACTCCTCATGGGGCTCTTTATGGTACTGCACAACTCCTGTGTCATTTATCATAGTGTGGAGGCTTGTGTGTTGCTGTGATGGTAGAAGCTATGCCATGATGGTGGTGGTGATTGTGTGCCATCAAGTCTGTTTCTACTGAAAGCAACACTGCATAGATTATCTTCAACTGTAAAACTTTTTGGGAACAGAAATCCTCATCTTTTTCCAGTGGAGTGAATCTTCGGTTCAAACTGCTGAATTTGTGGTTGGCAGTCCAATGTGTAACTCACTAAACAACCAGAAGTAATGCCACATTGTTGTTTTTGTTGTGTGTCATCATGTTGCTTCTGACTTATAGTGATCATAGTTTCTGAGGAGCAGCTGGTGAGATTGAACCACTGACCTTGCAGTTCAAACAGACTTTGAGGTCAAGTGCTTATCCTTAGGAGCCACATAAGGCCTCCATAGATATTTTAAATACCAGCAAGTCACCCATGGTGGACAGGTTTCAGTGGAGCTTCCAGACTAAGACAGACTAGGAAGTAAGAAAGGTGGACTATTTCTGAATGTTTAGCAACTGGAAACCATATAAGTAGTAGTAGAACTTTGTCTTATACAGTATCTGAAGATAAGTCTCTCAGATTGAAAGGTGATCAACATAGAACAGAGGAAGAGTTACCTCCTCAAAACAGAGTTAACATTAATGACATGGATAAAAGCAAGCTTTTAGCACTGTTATTTTTGGTATAGATGAATCCAACTAAGTTTTGTATGTTAATCTTTTATCCTGACACTTTGCTGAATCTTCCAATGAGGTCTAGTAGCTTTTTCACTGAGTCTTTGGGGTTTTCTACATATAGGATCATATTGTCTGTATTAGAGAGAGTTTTACTTCCTCTACCAATTCATCTGCATTTGGTGCATTTAATCCATTTATATTCAGTGTAATTATCTATATGTACGGATTAATTACCACCATTATGTTTGTTTTTTGTGGTGTTGCTGCTTTCTTTGTTCTGTGTGTCTTCCTTTGTTGAATTCATGCTTTTTGTGTTCTTTCTTCTGAGTTTCCTCAAAGTTTTCAAGTTTCCATGTTCTTCTTGAATTTTCATTTTCTTGTTATGTTATGAAGTGTTAATTTTCCTTGAGGTTACCTTATAGTCCATTACCTTTTCTCTCCATTTAGTGCAGGCTATTTTATCCTGTAATCTACCTGACTTTATCACCATCTGGATCTCTGTTCCTATGTGTTTACCTTCTTTTACATTGTAATTGTTTTGATCATAGACTGACCTCCCAGATTCTCAGAGTTTTTTTCTTATAGTTTTGTTCTGATCTCGACTCTTCTTTCTGTCTATTTAATTCTGGGAGGTGCTGCCACGTATGTCAGTCTCTGGTTTCTGTCTGTTCTTGTTGGTTCTCAGTCCACAGAACAACCTTTAGGATGTTTTGTAGAGCAGGGTTGACTTTGGAAAAATCCTTTAGCCTCTGTTTATCTTGGAATGTTTTGATAACACCACCATATTTGATTGATAGCTTTGCTGGATAAAGGATTCTTGGTTGGCAATTTTTTTTCTTTCTGGGTTTTATATATGTCTTCCGATTGCCTTCTTGCTTGCATGGTTTCTGCTGAGAGATCCGAGCTTATTCTGACTTGCTTGCTTTTGTATGTAACACTTCTGTATTTGCTAGCTACTGTCAGGATTGTCTCCTTATATTTGATTTTGGAGAGCTTGATTATGATATGTCTCAGTGATTTTCTTTTGGGGTCTATCTTTCCGGGGTTTGTTGAGCTTCTTGAATGTTTATCTTTTCATTTTTCAGGATGTTAGAGAAATTTTCTTCCAGCTGTTCTTCAACTATTTCCTCTGTGGACTTGTGTGATTCTTCTTGTTCTGGAATGCTGATAATTATTAAGTTATTCATCTTCATGTTGTCCAACATGAATCTTAGATCTTCAGATTTTTTTTTTTTATCCTTTTTTCTGTTTGCTCTTCTATTTTAGTGGTATGAGATATTTGTCTTCTAGCTCACTGGTTCTGACTTCCATCTCTTCTAATCTACTTCTTTGCCCTTTCAGAATATTTTCTATTTCTGATATTCTATTATTGATTGTTTGGACCTCTTTCTGTAGGTTTTTAATTATTTCCAATGCTGTATCTATTTTATTTGATTGTTTCTGTAGTGCTTTCCTGACTTCTTCCTTATTTTTCTCAACGTCATTGTGAAGTGTTTTGAAACATTTTGTAATCATTTTTCTGAATTCCTTCTTATGCATTTCCAAGGCCTGCCCTCCTTCCAGAATAGAGTCCAGGTCTACCTCTAGGTAATTTTTATCAGAAATTTTTTGTTGTTTCTGGGCATATGCTTATTTGGTCTTCTGCTTTTGCTTCTTTGGCATGTTTAATATTTATTTGTGGCCTTACTACTTAACTGAGTATGTGTTTTGGTATTTTTTATGCTTTCTGATTGCTTCCAGGTAGATGTGATCAGTATGTGGACTTCCCTTTTCACTCTTCTTATTGCTTAACTCAGAGTAACTTTCACAGGTGTTGTCTGCCTCACTGCTATATAGCAGTTGGTACTGGTTCTTTCCTGGATTTTGGTGTTTAATAGAATGTGATTGTAACTTGATTATATGACAGCAGTTGATGACTCTTCTTGTGTAATATTGGGAGAGAAAGAGTCCTCCAAAGGTAAAAGGGGGAGCATAGAATACCAAAACATCAACAGCAATAATAATAATATTTATAAGTAATTTTAAAAAGAACACACCAAAACAACAACAAAAAACTAGACTGAATACTTTAGTCTATAATTGCAGAAAAGGGAGAAAAGAGTGAGAAGAAAACAACAACAACAAAAATCTGTAGCCTAATATCAATAAGACTTTAATGTCCTCTTTCAGTTTCTTGCCTTCAAAGCTGCCTGAGTGATTTCAAGATGTCACTGTTGGTTGTCATACTGTACCTCAGTATTTAATTAATTTTTGGCCTGTTTTATTTTTAGACTCTCTTTTCCTCTCTACACCCCTGTTCTGGCCTTTCCTATATTTAAAAAAACAAACAGTTCAGGGCCTGCTCTTGGGCTGAGTATCTGTGCGCATGCGTGGCAGAATAAAACACCAGTGGTGAGAGTGAGGGGTGTCTACTCACTCAGGCACTCCTTTAGACACCAGACTGGAGATCGCAAACAGTGGGGGGGACCAATGAACAGATACCAAAATAAATAAATAAAATCAGAAAAAAGCAAAACTGACAAAGTGTATTGTCCACCTTTGCTCCAAGGTTTCAGTGGAGTTTTTCCATCGTGTATCTGCTCCCCTCACTTAATCTTGCAATTTGGTCTCACCCTAGTTGTTGTCTCCTGGCCACCAAGCCTGGCAGATTCAAAAGCACATGATTTCTTACTTCCGCTACAAGTTCCACTAGCTATAAAGTTTCAAACTTTTTAAATATTCCTAGCTACATGTTTCTGAGTTTTGGAGCTCTGCCCTGAACCTGTTTTGCTTGATATTCTGTGGTATTGCTGACGGTGAACTTCACTGCATCTCCACCTTAGCCTCCATAAAGCCCTACCTCTCCTCTGCATTATTGATTTAATGAGAGGACACTTGATTCAGTCTGCCCTGATAGAACTATAGTCTACTCAATTTATTATTTTTAATGACCATCAAGTTGGTTGTTACTCATAGTAACCTTGTATATGATTTTTGAGTAGTAGATGGTGAGTTTGAGCTTCCGACCCTGCAGTACAAACCGTCCTTGCAGTCCAATACACTATATTGCAGCACACTACTGGGACTTCTTCTCCGTGTATGTTGTTGTTTGGTGCCATTGAGTAAGAACAGAATCATAGAGACCCTATGCACAATAAAATGAAATACTCATTGGCCATGTGCTAACCTCACAGTTTTTGCTGTTTGTCCACCTTTTCTCCCACCCTCCACTTTACCAAACATGATATCCTTCTGCAATGACTGGTCATTCCTGACAGTATGTCTGAAGTATGAAAGATGAAGTCTGGCCATCCTGTCTTCCAAAGGCTGTACTTAATCAAATTCACATTTGTTCCTTCTTTTGGCAGTCCATTGTACTTTTAATATTATCTTCCAACACCGTAACAAATGTACTACTTCTTCCACATTCTGTCCAATTTTCACATTCATATGAGATTATTGAAAACAGCATGGCTTGAGTCAGGTGCACCTTAGTCCTCTTTAGCACTTGAAAGAAGTCTAATGCAGTAGATTTGTCTAATACAATACTTTGTTTTATTTCTTGACTGCTGTTTTCATGAGTGTTAATGGTTCAGCAGAAATAAAAGGAAGTCTTTGACAACTTCAATCTTTTCTTTGTTTATCTTAATGTTGTTTATTGGTTCAAAGGTAAGGATTTTTGTATTTTTTTACATTGAGGTGCAACCCATACCAAAGGTTGTAGTCTTTGATCTTCATCCGTAAGTATTTTACTTCTTCTTCACTTTTAGCAAGCAAGGTTATATCATCTGCATATTGCAGGCTGTTAATGAGTCTTCCTCCAATCTTCATGCCACATTTTTCTTCATATAATCCAGTTTCTTGGATTATTTGCTCAGCATACAGTTTGATTAAATACAGTGAAAGACTACAACACTAGCATATACCTATCCTAATGTTAAACAATGCAGTGTTCTCTTGTTCTAGCCAAACAACTGTCTCTTGTTACATGTAGAAGTTTCTTATGTCATCCCACAACTCTTCTGGTCTTCAATTTTTAGTGTCTAATGCATCATATTTGTTCTTCATATGACTCTAAGTTTAGTTGGGATACCTTGAAGGTCGTATTGTGGCACGGGTGGACTTGTTTTAATTTTCTTCAGCTTCTCTCTGAACTTGCATATGCACAATTGATTGTCTGTTCCAAAGTCTTCTCCTCCCTTGTTTTCATAGATAATGTAGAGCTTTTTCATTGTCTCTTTCCACAGATATGGTCAATTTGATTCCTGTGTATTCCATCTGGTGAGACCCATGTGTGTAGTCATCTTTTGTGTTGTTTAAAAAGGTATTTGAAATGAAGAAGTAAATGGTCTTGCAAAATTCTATCATGAGATCTCCAGCATCATTTCTGTTTCCAAAGTTGTATTTTTAAACTCATGATACATCCTTTTTTGTTTCTAACCTTTGCATTCCAATCACTAGTAATTATCAATACATCTTGTCTGAATGTTTGATCAGTTTCAAATTAAAGATGTTGGAAGAGTTATTCAATTTCATCATCTGTGGCTTTAGTGTTTGGTGCTTAAATTTGAATAATAGTGGTATTTATGGTCTTCTTTGTGACCTATGGATACTATACTATCACAGACAGCATAGTACTTATAGACAGATCTTGATATGTTCTTTTCAATTATGAATGTGACGCCATTCCTCTTCAATTTTTCATTCCTGGCATAGTAAACCATGTGACTGTCATATTCAAAATGGTCAATACTAGTCTATTTCAGCTCATTAATGCCTATGATATTGGTGTTTATGCATTCCATTTCATTTTTGATAATTTCCAATTTTTTTCATGATCCATTCTCTGTACATTCCATGTACTAATTATTAATGGATGTTTACAGCTTTTTCTCTTGACTTTGAATCTTGCTCCATCAGCAAATGAAGTTTTGGAAGGCTTTACTCCATTCACATCATTATGGTTAGCTCTACTTTGAGAAGGCAGCTCTTCCTCAGTTGTACTTTGAGTGTTTTCCAACATGAGGGGTTCATCTTTCATCACTATATCTGAGAATATTCTCATATCCCTCATCAGGTTTCAATATTCCACATTCTGATACTGACAGTGTTCCATTGCTATTTACAATGTTTTCAGTGACTAAATATTCAGAAGTAGTGTGTATCTCCTTCTTCCTAGTTTGTCTTTACCTAGAAGCTCAGCTGAAACCTCTCCATATGGTTGACACTGCTTGTATTTAAAATAGTGGTGGCATAGCTTCCAGGATTACAGAAACACACAAGCCACCATAGTACAAAAACTCAGATGAATGGTAGACTCCATATATAGAGGTGATGAAAATACTGATCCCAGCAATGGAGATGTAATTGATTTATTAGAAACATTAAGGAATTGTGTATATTTCTGTTCAGAATTTAATAACCAATTTTCATCTGTTACTTACACTGACCTCATTTCTTTAATCAAATTGGTCAACATGAGCTTACTCATTAAGTAAACACATCTGGTTTGGAATTCATACTCTTGCTAAAATTATATTATTTCACAATTTAATTGGCTGATATGGCATTATAAGTGGATAACATATACTGGAATGTGTCTCAAAATCTTTTATTTTAATCTTAGCAAAATCAGGAAACACACATAGTGTCAGTAGCTGGAGTCTGAGGTAAACTCCCTAAACTTCTCCTCATTAGGAAACCAGAGTATCACCAATATAACTAAGTTATCCCTTGAAGAACATCAGTTATGCAGATGTTTCCCTTTAAAATTGATCTTCCAGTTACTCTGGGCACACATTTTTTAAGGAATATTCATTTTATTGATTCTCTGTCTCTTTCTAACCAGATGCATTCATAGCAATCCTCCTAACAATAGTTGGCACCACAATATGACTTTTAATAATGGTTATACAGAAAAACTACACATAAAGGTTTTGCAGTATTGGTGTAGTGCTACAGGTTAATGAGCTGAATTGCAAAGTTGGTTTGTGCTGCAAGGTTGGAGATTCAAGCACACCAACTGCTCCTCAGAAACCCTATACAGGATCTCTATGAGTCAGAACCAACTAGACAGCACTTAACAACATAAATAAAGGATGACCAGAGTAACACAAATTTAATTGATGGAAATATAAGGTGGGATGAACCCACCCAGTATTGAATAAACTTTTTTCATTTATAAAGTTATTCCACAAAGAACTCAACTTGTATCCAACCATGATGCTTTGAGCTTCTAATGAGGGTTTATGTTGTTCTTGGTAATTATGGTATCTTGGGGTAGTGCCTGCATTCAAAGGCTATATCATGGACCTTTCTGCCATCAGAGCTGAGGAGGAAATGCCATTCTAAGGGAAAGGAGTCTTTCTCTTCCTTTGGAAACACCACCTTGAGCCTATTATCAATTATGAAGACTTAGGTAGGATGGATCTAAATTATCAAGCCATCTCTTGATTTTACACTTCACCAAATGACTCGTATTGTCACATTTCAGAAAATTGAATTCAGCTTTATGAAACATATGTTTCAAAGCTGTACACTTTCAATAATTATGCTATAACATCCCTGTTTTTATGCAAAGCTAACTAGATATTGTCATATTAAAATAGCAAATCCAATTCATTTCTTATGAAACACATGTTTAAAAAAAAATAAAAGGAACACTTTAATTATTGCAGGAGTGTGGAGGCCGGCTCACCAGCTGACTGAATATTGCATTTGTTTAAAACTCAATCATGCAAAATGAAGACTCGATTTGAAAAATTTTAATAAAGATAACCAGCCTATCACGCTATCATTTGAATGCTAATCGGCACTTTCATTCAGTGGAGGGAGAGCAGACAGTGTCAACTTCGCTGCAGGCTCTTTATTCCGCAATAAAAACATTTACATTCTAATGATTTTATTAAAGCGCTGGAGCTGTCAGCAGCCCCAGATGACTCCCTGGCAAACTGTATCAGTTATCAACTCATATTGCCTTTATCAAAACCACCCAGTGGTGAGCCCTGCCGTCACAATGAGATGTCTCCTGCTCACAGAGCTGGTATTTAATCATTTCTTCTCTAGCATTGTTCTGCTTACAGAGCATAAATAAGAGCTTCAAATAACCCCAGAGTGCTTCTGACAATGGAACAAAGTACTGGCCCTATTTATCTTTCTTACATTCTTCAGAAACCTTCTTTCACACAACTGCCCCTACCTTTTATTTGGTTGTTACTGCTGGCACTTAATTTTGTGGGTTTTTGTTTTGTTTTGTTTTGTAAATTCACTCACCCCATCATCATCCAATAATTTTGCATTTCTGCTTCACCCTAAAGAGTAGGACTCCCAAGAGAATAAGGCAGAGTGACTCTGTTGGGGGCAGAGAAATGTTCAGATAGTCCCCAGGGACTATGGAAGAGGGACTGTGACCTGAATGGGAGAGAGAAAAAGCAAAACTAGATGGCTCTCTTTGTCTTTCCCCTTCAAACAGATGGTGGCCCTTGGGTGGGAGAGAGGAGTAAAGCACCTCGTGCTTGTTACTTCTTCAAAAAGACCATTAAAAATGTGTGCTTGTTCCAAAGGACATGGATTAATTTTTTTTTCCTTTATTCTCTTCTGTTTTAATCTATAATCATTACTTTGTCGTGTTGTTGTTGAGTACCAGTGAATTTCAATTCATAGCAACCTTATAGGGCAACACAGAATGGCCCCCAGAAGTTTTCAAAAGCTGTAATCTTTATGTGAGTAGATCACCAGGTGTGTGCTCCTGAGAAATCTCTGGATGGGTTCCAATCATCAATATTTCACTTAGTAACTTAGTGCTTCACTGTGGTTCTCTCAAGACGCTCATTTTCTCAATAGTAAAAATTCATTTGGAAGCATTGTTAAAGTACACTATCTTTTCAGATTTCCACAATAAAAGCAAGACATTCTGAACTAAAGCAAATAAACCTGTCCAAGAAAAGACAAAGCTAAAATCTGGAGTTATGCAGAAATTTTCTCTTCATTTGTCACAAGTCAGGTAAGAATTATTTCACATTAATACAAGTGATCCCCTGTCTTCTAGTACTTTTCTTTTTTTAACTTCTAGATAGTTTCTTGGAAATTTCCATAAAATATTTCATACATTTGCCATCCGATGGCCATTTCTGGAGAGCAAAGGTGGAAGGACTATTCTAATAACTCATTCATTACTGACACCTAGTAGGCACACAATGATGTTCATGAATTAGATGACTGCTCAATACTAGATTCAGTTTAAAGTTTCCTGATGACTTTGATGCATCATTATGATGTTGTTTGTTTAACTTTATGCTAGATGAAAATCAGATGGAATTTCTACTGAGTTCCATGGAGTTCTTTGCTCCTAACCAGGTAGTCCTTTCTCCACCTAATGAGCTGCTTTTCTATTAGTTAACAACTACAATATAAGGCTTCAAAGAGAGGTGATACAATGGAATGAGAAAATCATCAGACAATATCTTTCATATCCCCTGCAAGTAAATTTTTACTAAAGGTAACACAGAAATGGCTGTAACCATACATTGACAGAGCAAGAACTTACAGAAGTTCAAGCCATTTCAGAAAAGGACATGGAATGAGGGCTATCATTGCTGATGTCAGAAGGATCTTGGTTGAAAGCAGATAACACCAGAAAGATATGGGCCTGTGTATTATTTACTACACAAAGACCTTTGACTGTATGGATCATGACAAGCTATGGACAACATTGTGAAGTAATTACTATTTTCAAACACTTAATTGTGCTCATGAGGAAACTATACATAGGCCAAGAGGCAGTGATTCTAATAAAACATAGAAATATTAAATGATTTTAAATTAAGGTGTACCACCAAGTTATATTTTTTCACCGTACTTATTTCAGCCTGTATGCTGAGCAAATAATTCAAGAAGCTGGGTTATATCAGGAAAAATGTGACATCAGGATTGAAGGAAGACTTATTAGCAACCTGCGATATGCAGATGATACAACCTTATGTGCTGAAAGTGAAAAGGACTTAAAATACTTACTGATGAATATCAAAGACCTTGTATTGATTGCAATTCAATGCAAAGAAAACAAAAATCCTTACCACTGGACCAATAAATAACATTCTTACCAATGGAGAAAAGATTGAAGTTGTCAAGGACTTCATTTTCCTTTGATCAACCATCAACACTAATGGAAGCAGCAGTCATGAAATCAAATGATGTATTGCATTAGGCAACTATGCTACACAAGACCTTTTTAAAGTGTTGAAGAACAAAGATGTCAGCTTGAGGACTAAGGTATGCCTGACCCAAGTCATGGTATTTTCTATAACCTCATATGCATGTGAAAATTGGACAGTGAATAAGGGAGATTGTAGAAGAATTGATGCATTTGAATTATGAAGTTGGAGGAGAATATTGAAAGTGCCAAGGGCTTCAAAAGAACAAACAGATCTGTGTTGGATGAAGCACATCCAGAATGCCTCTTGGAGGCCAGGATGGCCAGACTTTGTCTCTCATATTTCAGACATATTGTCAGGAGGGATAAGTCACTGGAGAGATATATCATGTTCAATAAGGTGGAGGGTCAGAGATAAAGAGGAAGACCTTCAATGAGATGGATTGTCAAAGTAGCAGCATCAATGGGCTTGAGTGTGGCAACAATTGTTATGTTGGCCGTGGACCAGGCAGTGTTTTTTCCTGTTGTTCATAGTGTTTCCATGAGCTGATACCAACTTGATGGCATTTAACTACAACAAGAAATATGGTATGGTAGAGTATAATCAGCAGTGAACTGTGAACTGCAAGGAAGGCAGTTCAACCTAGCAGATACTCCTCAGAAACTCTATACACAGTTTCTAAGAGTCAGAAATGACTCGGCAACACTTATTAACAACAACAACAACAAATACATAAGGAGCCCTGGAAATGCAAAGTTAAGCACTTAACTGCTCACCATAGCTTTGGTCATTGAATCCAACTAAATTGCTACACAGGAGAAAGATATGGCAATCTGTTCCATAGAGATCACAGACCAGGAAACCCTATGGGACAGACAACTTTATCACATGGTGTTGCAATGAATTATAATCCACTCAATGCCAACTAAGAACAACAAACTCAGGAAATCCTTGGATACAAATCAATGTCACCTGATGGCACACTCCTTAGCAGCTTGCAAAGGACCATATCATTTTGACACTCAAGGCCACAGTTTGTGAGAAGAGGTTGTACTTGCATGAAGTCTCTGACTTTCCTGTATGGAATAAGGAATAATCCCAGTAGAACTATAGCCTATTAGCAAAAATAAGGCAACCGAGCCAAGGGAAAACATTTTTTTTTTCTTCTACTACTTTCCCATATGTTCATTTATTAGGAAATGTGCAGCCATGAGCAATAAGTCAAAAGCTTATGTTGTGGTTAAACCAGCAAGTGAAACTTTCTTTGCACACTTAAACAAATTATGACTATGACCCATTGCAGTGAAAATTCTTTTTTCTAAGGAAACATTAATAATAGAATTTTATCTTAGTATTTTTTGGCAAAAATTTTTAAAAATTTCTGCCATAGTCTAACTTCTAGATTAAATGAAGGTTTTTGGTTAAAGAAAAATAAATTGTGACAGGACATTTGACTGTGGGCTCATTAATAATATCTGCTAAGCAAAGTTGGTATTCCATCTTTACCAAACTTTTAACATAAACCTGTACTTCTCCCTGACTATCAATCGATAATTAAAATGCTTACACTGTTAAAACATCACCAACTGGCCAGATTGTTATATTGTGGTTCTTATGTGTTCTTGTGATGCCACAATTGCTTTAAATATGAACAAGATGAACAAATTTCAATAGAGTTTCCAGGCTAAGAAATATTGGAAAGAAGAAACTGCCAATTTGCTTCTGGAAAATTTGCCAATGAAAACCTTATGAATAGAATTTGAATATCAATATAGTGTTAGAATATGAGCCCGTTATATTAGAAGACATTCAAAATATGACTTTGGAAGAGCTGATTCTTAAAAGTTGAGTCAACCTGAATGACTTGTATATAACAAGACTTTTGAAACCTCTACTTGCTAATGTGGCATGACTAAAAATGAAAAGAATCCGTTGCAAACACCCATTAATAATCAGGATGTAGAATATAGAAAGTATGATTCTTGGAAAAATAAAAGTCGTCAAAAATGAAATGAGCTATTTAAAGATCTATATACTAAACAATAATGAGATAAAATGAACTAGTATTGACCATTTTGAATCATATGGTCTACTATGGTAAGAATGACCAAGAGGAGAAGTTATCATATTAATTTTCAAAAAGAACAATTTAAATCTATCCTGATATACAATGCTGTCAATGATAGAAAATAGCCATACACCTAGGTGGTAGACCAGGTAACATGATGATTATTCAAATTTACTCAACAACTACTAATGCAAATTATGAATAAATTGAAGATTTTTACCAATTTCTGTAACCTAAAATTGATTAAGCATGTTAGCAAGGTACATTGATAATTATTGGTGACTAAAAAGAAAATGGTGGAAACAAAGGTGAAATATTGATATTTGGAAAATAAATCCTTGGTGATATTAATGGCATTTGTTGTTGTTAAGTGCCATCGAGTCAATTCAAACCCATAGCCACCCTTATAGGGTTTCGGAGGAGCAGCTGGTGAGCTTAAACTGCCAACCTTGCGGTTTAAATGGCTTTGCGGACTGGCGCATTAACCCACAGCAGCCACATTAATGGCATAGGAGAGAACATGTTAGAATTTTGGAAGTCCAAAAATGTATTGATTGGAAGTAAAATATTCAACAACACCAATGTGCTTATACACATGGACCTTGGTGGAAGGTATACACAGAAATCAGACTGACAACCTCTGTGAATATGGATAATGGAGAAGTTTAATATCATTAGTCAAAACAGGACCAGGCTCTGACTGCAGGACAGGACAATAATTTTTCATATGCAAGTTGAAGTTGAAACTGAAGAAAATGAAACAGATCTACAAAACCCAGTGTACTACTGTGAGTATATCTCACCTGAATCTACAGACTATCTG
Organism: Chrysochloris asiatica; assembly: GCF_000296735.1. NCBI lineage: Eukaryota > Metazoa > Chordata > Mammalia > Afrosoricida > Chrysochloridae > Chrysochloris > Chrysochloris asiatica. The sequence goes on from NW_006408713.1 coordinate 975,045, forward strand.
AAGAACAGATTTAGAACATTGAACACAAGTGGTAAGAGGAGATGTGGAAAAACATATGTGAAGAAAACAAAATGCCATTAAAAAGATGGTGGCGTTTATGTGCTATGAAGTCAGTTCTGACTAATAACAACACTGTACAGGGTTTCTGAGGCTGTAAATCTTTGTTGTTGTCAGTTGTCAGGTGCAATCGAGTCAGAACCAACCCATAGCAACCCCATACACAGCAGAACGAAACAAAGTCCGATCCTGAGCCAACCTCACTACCACTGACACACTTGACACCATCAATGATGCCACCTGTCTGATCCATCTCATTGGGGGTCTTCCTCTCTTTCTCTGATGCTCCACCTTACCCAGCATGACATCCTTCTTCAATGACTGTTCCCTCCTGAAAATATGTCCAAAGTATGAGAAACGAAGATTAGCCATCCTGGCCTCCAAGGAGCACTCTGGCTGCACTTCTTCCAAAACAGATCTATTGGTTCTTTTGGCAGT
>NW_006408713.1:978402-978955 GCF_000296735.1 Chrysochloris asiatica
ACTGGGTAGTAGAAGAAATCAAATGTGAATTTGCAAAATTTCTTGAAATCAATAAGAACAAAACACAACTTACCAAAATCTTTGGGAAATGTCGAAAGCTGTGTTGAGAGGATAAGTTATTTCAATAAATGTGCACATCCAAAAAGAAGAAAGAACTAAAATTAACACATTAACACGGCATCTACAACAATTAGAAATAGACCAAAAGAGGGAACCCAAAGCCACCAAAAGAAAAGAAATAATAAAGATCAGGGTAGAAATAAATAAGATTGAAAACAGAAAAACTATAGAAACAATTAACAAAACAAGAAGCTGGTTCTTTTAAAGAATTAACAAAATCGACAGGCCATTGGCAAACCTAACAAAAGAAAAGAGGGAGAAGACACAAATAACATGCATAAGAAACCACATGGGTGATGTCACACGGAATCAAAGGAAATCAAAAGGATAATAACAGAATACTATGAAGACTTGTACGCCAACAAATTTGAAAACTTAGAAGAGATGGATATATTTTTGGATAAACATGACCTACCAAAACTTACACACAGTG
>NW_006408713.1:980345-982882 GCF_000296735.1 Chrysochloris asiatica
AAAAAAAAAAAAAAGAAAAAGAAAAAGAAAGAAAGAAAAAAGAAATTGACCCATCCCTGAGGACTGTAATGTCTTCAGGAATTGGAGATGGGAATGTTAGAGTCAAGAGACACTTCCTAATTAAGAATAGAGTCTTCACTCACTCATTGTTAGGTAAATGTTGAAGAAACAACACATTGGTTTCCTATAACACATAGCATTTATGAATATCAATTAATTGAAAGCTAAAGGGATATTTTCGAATTATTAAATAATACACATGAGTCTTGGTGTGACAATGTAAGACAAGCATTTGAAAATTGGCGGGTTTGAATATCAAGGTCAGTGGTTCAAACCCACCATCCACTCTTCAGAAACCCTCTAATAGGTCTCTGTAAGTCAGAACCAACAAGATGATACTTGACAACAATGGTTACAACACAACACTGTGGAGCGTGTTTACTCTATTGGATAAACATTGGACTTCAAGCCACAAGGTTGGCAGTTTTAGCTACCAACCACTCTTTGTGGAAATGATGAGACCTTCTGCTCCTGCTAAGATTTACAACTTCAGAAACCCAATACACAGGGTCTTTATGATTCAGACTGACTTGATGGCACTTAGCAACAATAACAAAGAACATACTCACTCTGGGTCCAGAGTTTAGTGTAGAGGTCTGCCATAGAGTCGGTGCCGACTCATAGTGACCTTATGCACAGCAAAATGAAACACTGCCTGATCCTGGGCCATCATCACTATTGTTGCCATGTTTGAACCCATTGATGCTGCCACTGTGCCAATCATCTTGTTGGGGAGGGTCTCCCTCTTTTTCTACAACCCTCACTTTACTAAACATGATATCTTTCTCCAATGATTGGTCCCTCCTGACAATATGTCCAAAGTATGAAAGACGAAGTTTGACCATCTTGACCTCCAAGGAGCACTCTGGCTGCACTTCTTTCAACAGATCTGTTGGTTCTATGGGCAGCCCGTGACACTTTCAATATTCTCCTCTGACACCATAACTTAAAAGCATCAACTGAAGACAGAGATTAAGGAATGTGAATAACAGAAATAGGAAGAGGTTCCTGAACTGCAAAGATAATATCCTAGGTGCCCTGAAATATCTCCCAACTTCCTTGAAGAATGCAGACATCAACTATACTGGGCAGAGTCTAAGGACTAGACAGTATTTTAAACATTGTATTATATAATGTACACATCAATGAGTGAAGTATAATTTGGAAGCTTCATCTTATATTATTTCAACAAATATTTATTGACAACTATAATATACAACCTTGTGTGGCACCATAGGATGAGCACTAGATCTCAAGGCCAATTTGAACTTCAAGGTTGGTGATTCAAATTCACCAGTCTCTCCAAGGAAATCCTATACAGGGTTACTATGAGTCAGAACCGACTACAAGGCATAAAACAACAAAAATAATGTGCAAAGTTTAGACTTAGGTGATGTAAAAATTATAGATAATAGGTAAATTCCCTGCCCTACTATAACTTAAGGACATCTGGTAAGATAGTGGATATGAGTCGGGCTACTATCCTCAAGGTCTTCAGTTTGAAACTACCAGTTGTTCTGCAGGAGAAAGATGAGGCTTTCTGCTCCTATAAAGATTTACAGCCTCAGAAACCCAAGGATCACTATTTTTTAGAATCAACTCCACGGCACACAACCACCATCACCACTATAGCTTACAATATAATTTTGCAAAAGACAGTAAAGAAACAAATCTCTATCTCTACATCTAACATGGAGTCTAGTTACAGTGCTGTAGGATAAACAATAGACTATTATGTTTTCTGATTGCCTCCAGGTAGATGTGATCAGGAGACGGGATTCCCTTTTCACTCTTTTTAGTAATCAACTTGGAGTAACTGTAGCAGGTGTCAGTTGCCTACCTGGTGCATAGTAGCTGGTATTGGCTCTTGTCTGGATGGTGGGATATTATAGAGTGTGATTGTAGCTTGACAATATGATGACAATTTCTCTATCTTCTTAGATAATGTAACACAAGAAAGAGACCCCTAAAGGTAAAGAGGAGACCAAAAAAAAAAAACAACAACAAAAAAGCAGATTAGATACTATAATCTATAATCATAGCAAAATATGCGTATGACTTTCATGTCCCTCTGTTGGCTTCTTTACTTCAAAGTCACCTTAGAAATTTCAAGATGTCACTGTTGGTCCTTATGATGGAACTCAGGATTTAATTTTCAGCTTGCTTCCTTTTTATTCTGTCTCTCTCCCACTACATAACCCCATTCAGGTTTTTTTTTCCCTAGTGATTAACAGTTCAGGGCTGCCTTGGCTGTTTTGTGCTGCCTTTTGGTTTTAAGCAGGGCCTTTCCCTTTAAATTCTGCTGAGGTAATCTGTGCGCATGTGTAGTAGTGCTGGGGACAGCATATGCAGACCCTGGGTTGATTAGTGGCAGCCCCATTGAACCACCTCTGAATATAATCAGTTTAACCCAGATGCTCTTCTTCCTCCTGAAAGTATATAGGAATGTGATAATTAAGATCAATGTAGCATTTTAG
>NW_006408713.1:983208-985889 GCF_000296735.1 Chrysochloris asiatica
TTCTGCATGCAATGCTGGGCAATGCTAGGCAATTAGTTTGCAGATCTGTCTACCTGCCAGCTTGCATCATATCTGTGTGTGTCTTTTTTGTATATATTTCACCTCTCTCTGTGTCTATCCCTTTCGCCGCCATATCTCCCTTCTTCGTGACACCCACACTTCCTTGTCGAGGCTAGAACCCGACATAGGACCTCAACATAGTAGGATCCTTTGGGGGTGGGGTGGGTGTCCACTCGTCCATGAACCCCCTCTAGTCACCAGAGTGGAGATGCAAAGACAATGAGAAACCAATGAACAGAGACAAAACAAAACAATGTAATGTCCATACCTTTAGGTAGAACACAGAGTTGAAACAGCTGAAAGTAAGGTTTGTATTTCTAATGTCTCTGTATTACCAAGAAGACACCTGATTGCTCTGTGCATCAATCCTGAGTAAGTTAGGGAAGCCTACTGAGATGGAAGTAGCAAGGAGGATCCTGGGAATGTGGGTTATGCAGGTATTTGTGTAAACAAGCACTCAATCAGATTTAACAAACAACTCTAATGGCTGCATTTCTTCATGGGAAATACCTAGAAAAAGAAATGTCCCATAGCATTACCCTGCTTTGTTCTGTTCTATCTAAAGCATTGATGAATTTAGATCTATCTTCTAGTCAAGATGTCACAATTGTAAGTTTATTTTGAATTTTCAAAGAAACATTTTGCAAGACAGCACAGAAAAAAGCTGGCATCCCACCAGCCAACAACTGGTGATAGGATCTGTGTGTTGTTTTTTCTCTACCAGACTTAGGTAGTCTGTCTGAGCCTGACCTCTCCCTTTGAGGTATTTGCTTTTGCTGACCCCTTTGATATACCAGTGTTGGCCAGCTCACAACCTGACAAGACTCCATCCTGACACAGAGACTTTCAGACACGGGAAATACTACTCCAGTCCACCCTTCCCTACCTGCTATTCAAATGATGATATCAGCATAGAAGAACACATCTTTATAATATAAAGTAAATGCCAAAAAAAAAAAAAAAAAAAATCTTATGTACATGAATAATAGAGAGGAGCTTCAAACCAGCATAAATCATTATTTTGACAGGTAATTTTTTATATCTTTGTGAAGTATATTTTTTTCTTATTGATAAATTTATCAGTGTAAAATATAGACTATTTTTATGAAATGAATATATATGAATTTAAAACCAGGTACAATTATGGAACCACAACCTACAAGCAATTCCAGAAGAATGTCTGAGCTGGCACTTCTTTCAGTTTACAGCAGTTTATTACTTTTGCAGAAAAATAAATAAAATAAAATTACTTTTGGCTTATATACTCTGACTATCATAAGCTGTGTTGTAATTTCATATGGACATAAATGACAAAAAGGAAGTTGATTAAAGTCTTGTGAGGCAGAGACCTGCTGTTTTTTCATAGCCAAAAGGAACAAAGTGATATAGTAGGTACCCATAACAGACCAGTCCAGAAATCATGAACTGCCCGGTGACTCTTACTGAAAAATCATTTTCTCCTTGGATATATGAATGATTCTTGAAATTCCTTCTGCTTTGAAATCATAGTAACTCGGTCATTCTTTTCCATGCATTGCTCCTGCATGAGTAGAGTTGGTAGCAATGATATATATGTACAAACAATGATATATATGTATGTACATGGAAGTGTGTGAGACAGAGGGAGAGAAACTGTGTCTCCGTGTGTGTGTGAAAGTTCATCTGTGTGAGTGTGTGTTTGAGGAAAAGTGTGTGTGTGAAATTATATATGTGTCTAGGTTCCTGAAAGTGTGTGTGTTTGTCAAAGTGTGTCTGTATGAACTTGTGCTGTGTGTTGTGTGTGTATGTGTACTCTGCCTGTAACTCAGAGCTCCAGATAAGTTTTTCTAGGAAGTAAACTGGATCACACCTAGCCTATTTGATCAGTTCCGATGACTATCTGCATTAAGACCCTATTTGTTATGTCAACGAAAGAGCCCTGTTTTTGCCATCCCTCACACCTGTCTGTTACTGTCTGTTATATCATATGCCTCATATTCCACTCTGCAGTGCAGGGGATGGCCCATTGACCTGGAAGCTAATGACATTAAAGCTTCATGGCCTTTTGTTGGATGGATTAATCATTTTTAAGTTATTACTTAAAGAAAATCCAAATTGTGCAAATGACTGCCACAAAATTGTGTACCCATATTTGAATCAAAACTCAAAAAATCCAGTTATCATAGTCTAATCCGATTCATTGCAACTCAATGTGTGTCAGAGTAAAACTGCCCTGAAGGTTTTCAGTGGCTGATTTTTCAGAAGCTGATCTGTAGTACTTTCTTAGTGGATTCGAACTGACAGTCTTTCATTTAGGAAACAAGTTCATCAACCATCTACATCATTATTTCTCAACTCTACTCTACCACCTCACCAAACTTGCCTAATTCTCTATTCATGAGCCATACTTCTGTCTGCTTATCTAAGTAATCTTTAGGCATTCAAAAAAAGGACAAATGTTCCTTGTAGAGATCCCAGAAAGAACCTGAAATTGAAAACTGTCCATTTTGTTACATATCATCTAGTCAGCTCAGACTCAAAGCTTATCCATTTGTTGTTGCTGTTAGTTACCATTGTGTTGGTACCAACACATAGCGACACTATGAACAACAGAATGAAACACTGCTCAGTCTGGGGCCAGC
>NW_006408713.1:994519-1001566 GCF_000296735.1 Chrysochloris asiatica
CGCTGCCACACTTGAGTCCATCAATGATGCCACCTGGCTGATCCATCTCGTTGGGGGTCTTCCTCTTTTTCTCTGACCCTCCACCCTACCCAGTATGACCTCCTTCTCCAATGATTGGAGGAAGATTCATTAACAACTTGCGATATGCAGATGATACAACCTTGCTTGATGAATGTGAAGAGTACTTAAAACATTTACTGATGAAGATCAAAGAGCACAGCCTTCGGTATGGATTACATCTCAATGAAAAGAAAACAAAAATCCTCACCCCTGGACCAGTAAACAACATTTTTTTCAAGAGAGAATAAATTGATGTTGTCAAGACTTCATTCTTCTTGGATCAACTATCAACATTCACAGAAGTAGCAGTCAATAAATCAAATGATGTGTTGCATTAGGCAAATGTGTTGCATTAGGCAAAACTGAACTTTTTAAAGTTTTGTAGAGCAAAGATTGTCAGCTTGAGGACTAATGTACACCTGACCCAAGCCCTGGTATTTTCAGTAACCTCATATATATGCAAAAGCTGGACAGTGAATAAGGAAGACTGTAGAAGAATTGATGCATTTGAATCATGATGTTGGAGGAGAATAGTGAAAGTGCCACAGGCTGCCAAAAGAACCAACAGATCCATTTTGGAAGAAGTGCAGCCAGAGTGCTCCTTGGACGTCAAGATGCCCAAACTTTGTCTCTCATACTTCGGACATATTGTCAGGAGGGACCAGTCACTGGAGAAGGATATCATGTTTGGTAAGGTGGAGAGTCAGAGAAAATTAGGAAGACCCCCATGAAATGGATTGGCCAAGTGACAGCATCAATGAACTCAAGTGTGCCAACAGTAGTGAGGTTGGCCCAGGATCGTGATATTTTTTGTTCTGCTCTGCATAAAGTTGCTATGAATCAGAACCAACTCAATGGCACCTAACAATAACGACAAGGTAAGCACAACAGTGGGGTTGAGATGGTGGGTTTAGTTCATGTGTTGAGGAGGGAAATACAAGAAAGAGAATGAGATGGAAGAACAAGATAGATAGGGGAACATTGAGACAGGTTTGCATGGCCTAGATGGGACAGAGTTAAATAGTGATGCATGCTTAATCTTGGAACAAAAGGACTCTGTAATACAGGGATCTAGGCATAGTTTGAAGAAGGGAAATAATACTAAAATGCTTGACTGTCTTATGAATATTGGTTTCCCTTGCTTACTATTATAAAATAGACACTTGAGTAGGATAGAAAGGGATGTTAGGAAACATGATTACAGAAAACTGTAAGCCCATCTTCAGCCTATAACTGATTGGAATATCTAAAAGTGGTTCTACAACTAGCCCAGTAAAATAGGCCTCCTGGAAAGCCTTTGCAGAGTATAGGACCTTAGGTGGAATTCTGACTCCCATCCAGAAACTTCTGAGGTGGCACATTCCCACTAGAAAGACAAGCAGATAATCCTGGAACCGCTAGAACAACAGAAGATATATCTTCAAAGAAAGGTCATCAGAAAAACCCAAAACAAAAATGTCAACATGACTGGCTACTACAAGAATAAGCAAGCTGTTCACTGGGAAGCCATCAAGGCAACAATCAAGTTTCTTCAGTACAAACTCCCCTTTAAGACTGAAACTCAAAGGGAACACATGAACAGGCACATAAGCTTGCTGGCAACCACATTACTCTACTGGTGAGTGGTAGAGGGGGAAAGGCAGCAATGAAGAAATGGGCTGAGTTCAACCACAGTCCATTGACTCCCATTGACCTGGAGATGAGAGAGAGAAGAGAAAGGGCTGTTGGTCCAAAGTGTGGTGAGACCTGGGGACACTTGAGCCCATGGACAAGGACATAGCCACAGACAGCTAGAGCTCAGAGTGAAACATCCAGTGATATGAATTGAGGGGAGATGTACAAGAACATCCAAACTGGCTGATAATACCCATTTCCCCTAGCCTTGATGGCTTGATGATCAGAATTCGAATAAAGGATGATTGCAACAACAACAACAAAAATTACTTTACTTTTTTTGTAAAGGAGACAAGGGTAAATTGCCACAATTTGATGAACCTGACCTATACTCATGGAGTTAGTAACTCTAAATACCAACAGAGAGGGAAAGAGTCTTCATATCAAGTATCCATGCTATCCCCTCTGTATACAGGGCAGATAGGGTCGGGCAACTTAGACACTGACTACCTAAAATGAGGGGGCAATAAAGGCACGAAGTGACTGGCTTACAATGTTTCAAGATGGAGTTTAGTTTAAGAGTGTGTTGGGTAGGTGAAGAAAGAGTCCCCACTGAATAGTTTTCATCTTGTTTATATGGGTCTGGTTAAAAGAGATGGGGATAAGATTCATATAATTCAACAGTGAATAATTGTTATCATGACTAATTGTCACAATTGTAAAGGTAGAAGTTTTGTAACAAAAACAGGGGAGTGGTTAATCTTACAGTCCAGAAACAGAGGACCCTAGGACCATTAAGGGAGAAAAGCACAAGCTGAATGTGTGACATTATCCAGAGAAGTAGCAACACCAGAGAAGCAGGCAGAGATGGGGACATAGAGAAAGGGAGCTGCTATGGACTCTAGATTCATGGGGAAAGAGGGACTAATAGCCAATGGCCAGGAGGCAGACTTGAAGAATGTGCCTTTTGGAGGTGTAAATTATACATGCCTGAGTGTTTTTTTGTTTGTTTGTTTTTTAAATAAGCTAAAGTAAATAGAGAGAAATACTGTTAATTGATGGTACATGGAGGAGGATTATAGCCATTGTGATGAAACAAGGTGTATGGTTCATTGAAAGTAAAGCTGATGATATGCCCTGTAAACTTTCACTCAATCCACAATAAAAACCTTAAACCCACCCCCCAAAAAACAAAACAAAACAAAAAGGTCTTGTGCAGCAGAGTAGCCTAATATATCATTTGATTTCTTGACTGCTGCTTCCATGAGTGTTGATGGTTGATCCAAGAAGAATGAAGTCCTTGACAAACTCAATATTTTCTCCACTGATAAAAATTTTGCTTACTGGTTCAATGGTGAAGATTTTTGTTTTCTTTACATTGAGATGCAATTCATACCGAAGGCTCTGCTCTTTGATCTTCATCAGTAAGTATTTTAAGTCCTCTTAACTTTCAGAGAGCAAGGTTATATCATCTGCATATCGCAAATCATTAATGAATTAAAAAAACAAAACAAAAAAACCCAAAAAAAAACAAAAACAAACACAAAACATGTTTTGGCATGACAAACATGTTTATTACGGTTGAGGGCCCTATGTGGCAAGACAGCGCATTTTCTAAATAAGGCAATTTGTGATCTCGCGTGCAAGCCCAGCTTTGTGCTGTAGACATCTCTGTGGAGCTCTGGTGTCTTCCTCCTGCTCCTCTTTAATTTCAGAAATTCTGTGTATAGAGTTCAGGATTTCAGCAACAAGATTCAATGTTTCACCTCCAGAAACCAGCTGCTCATGACAACACGGAGGTTCTGCAATGCCACGTTGGTGTTCTGCTTTTCCACTCTTAGGTTGGTGCCCTGGCCACACTGCAGGGCCTCATCCTTATGCTGGAAGATGGAGACCTGTGCTTGTGGCGAGCTGACTTCCTGTTTCAGCTTCAGGGCGTGAGTTTCTGCTTTCACCGCCCGTTCCATCATCAGTTGAAGGTTCTTCTCCACCTGCTGGACCACAGACTCCAGGTCATGGTAGTCACGCTCCTCCTTGACCATTTTTGCTTCCAATTTCTGTTCCAGAGTCCTCACCATTTCTGTTTGAATTTCAGAGAAGCTCTGAACCTCATTCAGCTTTCTTCTCAGCTTAGAATTTTCCCCTTTGAGTGCTTCATAATTTAACTGCAGCGTCCGCAGGTGCCGGTCCCCCAGAACTCTCCGTGGCAGGCAAAGTCTGAGTTGGGACTACTCGAGGGGAAGGCCTGAAAGACTCGGGAATCTGTGTCACTCAGAGTCCAGGGGGACAGAGACTCGGCCCCGCCAGCTCCTCCAATCCTGATTCCACATTTATCTTCACAGAACACAACTTCTCAGATTATTTGCTCAGCATACAGGTTGAATAAGTATGGTGAAAGAATACAACCTTGTTGCACACCTTTCTTTATTTTAAACCATTCAATATTACCATGTTCTATTCGAACAACTGCCTCTTGATCCATGTACAGATTCCTTAGGAGCATAATTAAGTGTTCCAGAATCCTCATACTTCACAATGTTGTCCATAGTTTCTCATGATCCACACAATTTAAAGCCGTTACATAGTCAATAAAGCACGGGTAAAGATCTTTCTTTTATTGTCTGCTTTTAGCCACGATCCATCGGACATCAGCAATGATATCTCTTGTTCCATGGCCTCTTCTGAATTTGACTTAAACTTCTGGAAGTTCTCTGTCAATGTATGCTTGCAGCCGTTTCTGTAATACCTTTAGTAAACATTTACTCACAAGGGATATCAATGATAATATCCAATGATTTCTTCATTCAATTTGGTCACTTCTATTTGGAATGGGCACAAATATGGATCTCTTCCAATCAGTCAGCCAAATAGTTGTCATCCAAATCCCTTGGCATATATGAGTGAGTGTCTTCTGTGTTGCTTCACTTTCTTGAAAGGTTGCAATTTGTATTCCATCGTTTCCTGGTGCCTTGTTCATTGCCAATTTCTTCAATGCACCTTGGGCTTCCTCTTTCAGTTGACTCTTGTTAATATGTTACTTCTTAAACAATGAATCCATTACACTGCTCAATTTTGAGCCATCTTCACAATGGTTGTGGTAGTTGGTTGTTCGTGGTTATGTACCATGGCATCAGCTCTGACTCATAGTGTCATGTTATCAGTTCTGACTCATAGTAGTGATTCATCGTGTAATTCTTTATGGGAGCAGAAAGTCTCATCTTTCTGCTGCAGAACAGCTGGTAGTTTCAAAATGCTGACCTTGAGATTAGCAGCTTGATTTGTAACCACAAGGCTTCCAGAGCTCCTTATCTTCACAATAGCTGTTACATTTGCACCCATTGCTACAACCACTGTGTCAATTCTCATGCTTCAAACCTTCTTTTTCAATGACCCTCTATTATAGCAAGTTGATGCCCTTCTCCAGTGACTGGGACCTTCTGATAACATGTATAAATTATGTAAAATGAAATCTCACCATCTTGGCTTCTGATGTGCATTCTGACTGTACTTCTTCCAAGATATATTTGTTTATTATCCTTGAAGTTCATGGTACTTTCAATATTCTTCTCAAACACCATGATTACTATACATCAATTGTCTGTCTTATTCATTGCCGTGTGTTCACATCCGGTAAGATCCAACTTTTATGTTATTAAAAACAGATGTTTGCGATGACTGTCATTTGTCTTTCCAAATTCTATCATGTGATCTGCTGCATCATTTTTATCTCCAAATTGTTTTTTTCCTACCCAATCTTCTCTTTGTTCCAGTCTTTCACATTCTAATCTCCAGTAATTATCAATGTATCTTGACTGTGATTCTGATCAATTTTAGAATGAAGACGTTATAAGGATACTTCAATGTCCTCATCATTGGCTTTGTTGGCTGCAATATAGCAAAGAATAATAGTTATATAAAATGGTCTTCATTGTAGGCATATATATATATATGCTGATATATGTTATCCTAGCTCATACAACACTGTATTTATATATAGATCTTGAATTTTTCTTTTACATAGTGAATGTGAAGTCATTTCTCTTCAATTTGCAATTCATAGTATAGTAATGGTTAAATTTGTCAATACCTGTCCATTTCAGCTGACTGTTATTTTTGCTCAGTGCAGTTGAGTAGGATCTGACTTACAGAGTTTCAGTTTTGACTTTCTGAGGAGTGACTGGTGAGTTTGAACTGACAACTTTATGATTCAAACTGACCTTGCGGTTGTCAGTGTATCTTACAGTGCTACACAAATCCATTTCAGCTTATTTAAGTCTAAGTCTTCAACATTCATGTGTTCCTTTTCATTTTCAACATTTAAAAAAAAATTCCTACATTCATATATCATATATTCTGCATTCTGATTATGGATGTTTCTCTTCATTTTGAGTTGTGTTGTATTAGCAAATGAAGATGCTGAACATCTTCTCTCATCCATATAATTAAGGAAAACTCAACTTTGAGGAGGCAACTCTTTCCCATTGGCATTTTGATTGCCTTCCATCCTGAGGGGATGATCTTCTGGCACTGTATGACTATGTTCATGCTATTCATAAGGTATTCAGGAACTAATCCCACAGAAGTAAAGTTCCTATTCCTTTTTCATAGTCTTTTCATCAGTGTCTGGAAGCTCTGCTGAAACCTGTCCTCCATCAGTGAACTTGTTATTATATAAAATACAAATGGCTTACCTTCCAGAATCACAGCAACTGAAATTTACCACCGTTACATAATGTTCTTTTCTATTGAATGACCTTCCATTATGATGTGTTGACTGTAAGAAAGTCAAAGTCTTGTCATCCTGATGTCATTGTTGTTGTTGGTTCTGACTCATAGTGGAAACTCACACAACAGAACAAAGCACTGCCCAGTCCTGTGCCATCTATACAATAGTTGATACGTTTGATCCCACTTTTGTTTGTGGCTACTGTGTCAATCCATCTTGTTGAGGATCTTCCTCATTTTCACTGATCCTCTACTTTACCAGGCATGATGTGATTCTAGAAGAACTAATCTGTCCTGATAACATGTCCATATTACATGAGAATGTCTCACCATCTTCTCATCTCAGGAGAATTTTGGCTTTAGATTTTCTAAGACTGATTCATTCATTCTTTTCACAGTCCGTGGTATATTCAATATTTTTTTGTCAACCTAATTGAAATATATTAACTTTTCTTTGATCTTCCTTACTAATTATCCAGAGTTCACATGTATAGGAAGCAATATAAAATACTATAAATTGGATCAGTAGCAGCTTAGTCCTCATGGTGGCATCTTTACCCACTAGTAGTATAAAATAAAATTATTTCATTTAAATTAAATTGAAATTTTGCAACTATATATATTTATGGAAATTTAACTTTTTTTTTT
>NW_006408713.1:1001666-1016083 GCF_000296735.1 Chrysochloris asiatica
CTTTTTTTTTTTCCTTTTAAATATACGGTAGTGAGGTTGGCCCAGGATCAGACATTGTTTCGTTCTGCTGTGCATGGGGTCGCTATGAGTGGGTTCCAACTCGATGGCACCTGACAACAACAACAATTTAGAAATTTGAAAACTCTATTTATATGACTCATGTAGACTCAGAGAAAAGTAAATGAATGGGTAATTCATGTAAACTGGTAAAACCACAAGCAAATATTCACTTTGATAATTCATATGTTCCCCTCTCAGTGAGACTATGATGAACTGATATAAATGTATTTTATGCAAAATGAATGGAAGCAACAAGCTCTGGAGGAAGGACACATGACTAAACCTGTCCCCAGATGACTTTCAGCATGGGAACCCAGGGATATGCATTGGGTAATAGACAGGACCACTGGCAGCAAATGCCAAGCACAGACAGCAGGTCATGCAGTTGGAAGTCAGAACAATACATGGTTATTTATTTTAACATATTGGGGGCCTAGGGAACCCAAATGACAGCTTAAAAGACCAAGAAGCATCTTATAAGTCCAGTGGGACAACTGTGAGCTGCTGAAGGAACCAGCCTATTCTCCATGACCTTGTGGAAGGTGATTTGCATTCATGGAGAAGCAAACAAATGCAAATTAGCTAATGGAAGAGGGAAAACAAATCTTTGGAATTCACTGAAGTGAAAAAAGATTCTTGATTCATACTTTTCAGAAACCAACACTAAATATACCTAGTCTTCAATGGTTTTTATCACAATTTCTCATGATATTAAAATACTGTTTTTGTTGTTGTCAGGTGCCATTGAGTCGGAACCGACTCATAGCGACCCCGTGCACAGCAGAACGAAACAATGTCCGATCCTGGGCCAACCTCACTACCGCTGCCACATCTGAGTCCATCAATGATGCCACCTGGCCGATCCATCTCGTTAGGGGTCTTCCTCTTTTTCTCTGACCCTCCACCTTACCCAGCATGACATCCAGTGACAATATAGGACATGGTTAATGGGCCACAAAATATTTCTTTTCATATAGTTAATAGTTCATGGGGTCAGTATGAAGCAGTACCAACATGATGGCAACTAGCAACAATAAGAAATATTTTTAATAAGAATATCTTATCCTTCCAGTTGACTTGATTAATCTCACCCATGGTCACTTTGACTACTCAGAGAGCTCAGCTCCTGTGATCTAACTGCCTTCTCCTTCATTCTAACTTTCTCACTTAACATTACTTCTTTAGAACTTGGGTTCCATGACATTTTTATAAAAACACTCTCTTGCAAAAAGCCTGAGCCCTCCTCATCTCCCTTTATTTCTGTTTGTACCTATTTATTTCTCTCTCCTTGTTATTCACCTGGCATCCCAATGCACACTGGACTCAAACACACATTGTTCTGTGGCTCTATCCACATGGGGTTAAGGAAGGCAGGTGTGTTGCTGCATTATGAATTACCGTTACCTATTTTGCAATTCCTTTCTTGAAAGATCTTCTCACTATTGTGTGTCATCAATCTCCAACACTATTAGATTCTGTTGTTTCTACAAGTCAATTTTATTTTTCACTACCATGGGCAAGCTCCTACAAACATTTCTCCACTCTGACAACAGATACTTCAACTCGTTTTAACCTGGTGTTCTACTCCATTGTTTCAATGAAACTGACTCTATCAGGGTTTCCAGTAGCCTTTCTGTTTCTCAAGTCAGTATGCAATTTTTCAGATTTATACCACATTGAATGTCTTAGCAGCAGTTAGTATAGTCAGTCAACACTTCCCCTTCAGACCTTTTATATTTATAAGTTGCAAAACAATACAATAGGCCTTTTGGAGTCATTTCTCCTCTTTGCCAGAGTCTAAATATTTAAGTGTTCAAGGTCTGCACAGTTAATTTAGTTAGGTATCATCAAGTTGGTTCTAACTCAAAGAAGCACTATGTACAGCAGAACAAAACATT
The DNA here is from genome assembly GCF_000296735.1 of Chrysochloris asiatica. Lineage (NCBI taxonomy): Eukaryota > Metazoa > Chordata > Mammalia > Afrosoricida > Chrysochloridae > Chrysochloris > Chrysochloris asiatica. The sequence continues at coordinate 1,003,625 of NW_006408713.1, forward strand.
GCTCATTCCTGAAGCGTCTTCATAATTGTTATGTTTCAGCTCATTATTGTTGCCACTGTGTCAATCCATCTCCTTAAAGGTGTTCCTCTTTGCTACTGATCGTCTACTCTAGCAAGCATATGTCTTACTCCAGACACTGATCCCAATGATAACATGACCAAAACGTGTGAGGTGAAGTCTTGCCACCCTTGCATCTGATGAGCATTCTGGTTGCACTGCTTTAATATACATTAGTTTGTACTTCTAGAAGTTCAGGGTGCTTTCAATATTCTTTGCTATCAACGTACTTCACAGCTGACAATTCTTCACTTGTCTTCTTTATTGGGGGACCTGATCAATTCTAAATGAGAGTTTTTCTTAATTTTCCAGGTATGGTTATAAATATTGTGGTGCCATTTCTACTCATTTCTTTTGGTATATACTTTTTATTGTGCATTGAATGGAGGTTTATTAACAAGATCATCAGCTTTCCATTCAACAAATCATACATTTTGTTTCATCTCATTGGTTACAGACCACCCCATGAAACATTAGTTATCACACTTTCTCCTTGTGGTTTCTATTTGCATTGCACAAATCTTCCTATCCCTTTTCAACTGTGTCCTTAGGAACAAATTGCCCTCTTGATTTTGAATGATTGACCATTCCATGATAAGGATCCTTTGATAGTGCTTTTGTCTCCTCCATAAACCTATCTCTAGCTTGGCTGAAAATGGCACCTTTTCAGATGTGAAGTGTGTTTGAGGTCCATACTGGTCGATTCCCCAAGTCCCCTCTGACCAGAAAACCCAGTCTTTTTTATTCATTTTGATAACTTTGAGTTTTGTTGCACATTTTCTCCCACTCTATCCAGGATCCTCCAATGAGATCCCTTTCAGAAACCTTAGTAGTAGTAGTCTGACACCAGCTAGCTATCCAGTCTCAGAGTCATAGATACTAATTTCAAATGTTCCATTATTTTACTAGGCTAATAGATTCCAAGCATCATTAATTTTTATCACTCTTCTTTCTTCTGCACATGGAGAGAACAACACCTGCCTTTTAGAAGGCAACTCATGAACTTTCAAGATCCCAGACACTACTCACTCAATTAGGTGTACAACACAGTCTTTGTGACTATGCTATGCTAATTGATTATGGTGCCTTCGGAGACTATTATTCTGAGGCTCCAAGCCTATCAACTTATTTGGCTTAAGGTGTTTGATATTATCTGGAAAGTTTTCATCATTTTGCCCACTATATGCTCCATTTTATTCACAGTTGTGTTAACAGGAAAGGTTGATATTCAAGCATAAATCACCTTTTTTAACCTGTTATAATATATATATATATCCTCCACTGTCCACTCGTCTGTCAATTTGTCTTACTGTGGTGGCTTATTAATTGCTGTGATTTTGGAAGCTATGCCACAGATACTTTAAAACCCAGCAGGGTCACCCACAGTGGACAAGTTTCAGAGAAGCATCAAGAAGAAGACAGACTAGGAAAAAGGAGAGATGAACCTCTTCTGAAAATTTAGTCACTAAAAACCTTAATAATATCCAAGAAACACTGTCAAATATAGTACTGGAAAATGAGCCCCTCAGATTCGAAGGCACTCAAATTGTGACTAGTTAAGAGATGCTTCCTCAAAGTAGAGTTGACCATGATGGTGTGAATGGAATAAAGCCTGTGGAAGAAAAGCCCATGGATCTTCGTTTGCTGATGGGGCACAACTCAAAAACAAGAGAAAGAGCTTTAAACATTCATTAATAATCAGTGTTCATTAATAATCAGAACATGGAATGTATGAAGTATGAATCTAGAAAAATTGGAAGTTGTTAAAAATGAAATGGAATGCACATACATTGACATTTTAGGCATTAGTGAGCTGAAGTGGACTGGTATTGTCCATTTTGAATCTGACAACTGCATGGTTGACTATGTTGAGAATGACAAATTCAAGAGGAATGGTATTGAACTCATCGTCAAAAAGAACATGTCAAGATCAGCAATGACATACAACGTTTTTTGTGATAGGAAAATATACATATGCCTTCAGGGAAGACCAGTTAATACCACTATTACTCCAATTTATGCACAAACCTCCAAACCAGTGAGGATGAAATGGAAGAACTCTATCAACTTCTTCAATCTGAAATTGATCAAACATGCAATCAAGACATATTCATCATTACTGATGATGGGAATGCAAAGGATGGAAACAGAAAGATCAGTAGTTGGAAAATATGGTCTTGGTGATAAAAATGATGATGGAGAACTCATGATAGAATTCTGCAAAACCAATGATTTGTTCCTTTCCAATATATTCTTTAAATAGCAAAAGAAATAATTGATTATACACATGTACTTCACCAGATGGAATACACAGAAAAAAATATACTACATCTGTGGAAAGAGATGATGGAAAAGCTCCATATCATCAGTGAAAACATGGCTAGTGGCAGATGGTGGAACAACCATCAATTACATATAATCAAATTCAGACTGAAGGTGAAGAAAATGAAAACAAGTCCACGAGAGCCAAAATATGAAATTGAATATATCTCACCTGATTTTAGAGATCATCTCAAGAAAAGATTTTATACATAAACACTAAATATCAAAAACCAGAAGAGTTGTGGGATGACAGCATGAACATCATTAATGAAGAAATAAAAAAGTCATTGAGAAGACAAGGAAGAAGGAAAAGTTCAAAATGGATGTCAGAAGAGACACTGAAAATTGTTCTACACATAGAGATGCTAAAGCAAATGGCAGAAATGTGGAGATATAAGAGCTGACAAGAAAATGTCAAAACTCAGCTTGAAAAGACAAAGTCAAATATTACAACAAAATGTGCAAAGATCTGAAATCAGAAAACCAAAAAGGAAGAACATGCTCAGCATTTCTCAAGTGGGGGAACTGAAGGAAAATTCAAGCCTCGACTTTCGTTATTGAAAGATTCTCCTGGAAAATTCTTAAATGATGCAGAAAGTATCAAAAGGAGATGGAAAGAATAAACAGAGTCATTGTACCAAAAGGAAATGGTAGCATATGACCAAGAAGTAGCATATGACCAAGAGTCAATAATACTGAAGGAGGAAGTCCAAGTTGCATTGAAAGAATTGGCAAAGAACAAGGAAGGCATCAGGAATTGATGGATTGAAAATTGAAATTAAGAAAGTCAGGCAGCATAGGAGGCACTCACTCATCTCTGCCAAGAAATTTGGAAGACAACTATCTGGCCGACTGATTGGAAGAGATCCATATTTGTACCCATTCCAAAGAGAGGTGACCAAATGGAATGTGGAAATCACCGGACAATGTATTTGATATCCCATGCAAGTAAAGAGTTACAAAAAGTAATACAGAAACGATTGCAACTATACATTGACAGAGAACTTCCAGAAGTTCAAGCTGGATTCAGAAGAGGCCGTGGAACATTGCTGATGTTTGATGGATCTTGGCTGAAAGCAGAGAATACCAGAAAGGTGTTTTTCCTGTGCTTTATTAACTATACAAAGGCTTTCGATTGTGTGAATCATGACAAGCTATGTACAACATTGTGAAATATAAGTGTTCCTGAACACGTAATTGTGCTCATAGACCTGTGCATGGACCAAGAAGCAGTTGTTTGAACAAAACCTGGGGACACTGAATAGTTTAAGATTAAGAAAGGTGTGTGACAGGTTATGTTCTTTCACCATACTTATTCAACCTGTAAGGAGCTCTGGTAGCATAGTGGTTACGAATTGGGTTGCTAATCTCACTATCAGCAGTTCAAGACTACCAGCTGTTCTGTGGGAGAAAGATGAAGCTTTCTCCTCTGTAAAGATTTACAGCAGTGGAAACCCTGTACAGGGCTGCTATAAGTCAGAACCAACTCCATGGCACATAACAACAACAACAATAATTCAACCTCTATGCTGAGCAAATAAGTCGAGAAGCTGGGTTCTATGAAGAAATATGTAGCATCAGGATTGGAGGAGGACTCATTAACAACCTGTGATATGCAGATGATACAACCTTGCTTGCTGAAAATGAAGAGGACTTAAAATACTGATGAAGATCAAAGACAGCAGCCTTCCATATGGATTAAATCTCAATGTAAAGAAAACAAAATCCTCACCACTGGACTACTTGGTTAGAATGCCATATCTGATGAAGGAAATCCATGTGTAAAAGGTATATATTATTGCTATTATTTCTCAAAAAATGATTATTTTAATCAGAACTATGAGTCACTGAATAGAGTACAGTGGCTCTGTAAGACAAATGCTGTATTGCAACCAAAAGATATGTGGTTCAACCCACTAGTCACACCTTCAAAACCTTATACACGTTGCAATGAGTCAGAAGACACTTAGTGGCATTAAAGAACAACATGAGTCATTTCAGTGAGTGCAGTGGCTCTGTGAAATAAGCTCTGGACTTCAAACCACAAGGTTAGTGGTTTAAACTCACCAGCCACTCCGCAGGAGAAAGGGCTTTCCGCTCCCGAAAAACAAACAAACAAACAAACAAACAAAACTTCAGAAACCCTTTATAGGGTCGCTATGAGTCAGAATCAATTGTTGTTAAGTTGTTAAGTGCCTTCGAGTCGGTTTCGACCCACAGCGATCCTGTACAGGGTTTCCAAGGCTGTAAATCTTTACGGGAGCAGAACGCCTCATCTTTCTCCCGAGGAGCCACTGGTAGTTTCGAACTGTTGGCCTTAAGGTTCGCAGCCCGATTCGTAACCGCTACGCTACCAGAGCACCAGAGCTCAGAACCAATTACATGGCACTTAATAACATCAGTCATTTAAAGAATCACTGTTATTGTTTTGGCTACAAATCAACTGAAGGAAAATCTTGAAGACAATAATATTTTATGAACTTAGTTTTATCTTTCTTGAGTTTCTTTTTGACTACTGAAGAACAGAAAGTTATGCCCAAATTCCTAATTAGACCAATAATTAATGTTTTGTTAAGTACCACTGCCCAGGACATTTAGGCAGAAGATAGTATTACCAGTACAGTTGTAGTACAAGTATTAGTACTTTGAGATTACCCAGGTAGTGTTAGACTTTATTCATCTATGAAGCTAACCCCGTCAAGAAAATTGTAAGTTCTCAGGAGACAATATTTATTTGACTCTCAGGTGAGCAGTATTAGTTAATCACTAGGAACCAGGAAAGTCATATCATAACATTAAAATATAACAGTACTACAGTCACATTCATCTTTTATATTATTACTCCAGAATCATCCACAAGGTACACTCTGCCATCTTAGTAATGGCCAAATATTGCATCGCTTTTCAGGTATTATGTAAATAAAATCTATTGAAAAACACAGCACAGGCATGACTCTACCCAAAATGCAAAGACACCAAGAAAAGAGATCTGTGTAAGGAAGGGGATCTTTTGGTCTCTTCCTCTAACTTAGGCTGATAACTCTGAAGACAGTATGGCCACCTTCCTCTTCATTAAAAATGCTAACTCTTTGGAATAGAAATCTGTGAAAAATTCCTGGAGCCATTCTCCCATTTTTCCCTCCCATAGAATTTGAGCCCACAATGGATAGGAAGGATGATACCTTTTTTAACATTTCCAATGAGTTGGACATTTTAATGAACTACTCACAGCAGTCTCCTGTCAGGGACTGGCATATCGGAGCAAGCAAAGGGAAATTTATCTTGCTCACAATATGTGGCACAGCTTTTCACCACGGTGTAGACTAATTTAACTCTGCAGTTTCCTGAATTAACAAGTCTTGTCTTCAAACCTTTCGACATGGGGACACTCTGTTCTGATATTATGTTATTGCTTGCCTCCTCACTCTCCCTGAGGACCCATGATATTTAATGCATCCAAAGCCCTGGTAACCATACTCTGCTCTCCTGACCTTTGTGATTGATGTTTCATATTCCATGCAGTGGTCCATCTTTTACTTCCCACTCCCACTCCTCCACCCATTGGTCAACCCACTACTCCCCTTGGTATTTTTTAGAAGAAGGAATAACATTTGACAAGTGAGCTGTTTGTCATTCAAGCTGGAACACAGTTGCAGTTAGAGGGAGAAATGTTGGTAGATCATTGGCTGATGCTTGGGCCAAACGTTGGGCCATTCATAACTTTAACCCTGGATACAAGTCTTCTGCAGAATATGTCATACTTCCTTAGATATTAAATCAGCCCTGCTAGCATTTGTCTGCCAAGGTTCATAATGAAAGGAAATAAAAGAGCAAAGCAGCATCATATAATTATATCCTGAATCCCACAGAGGTTGACACTTCTCTAGGTATATACTTCTTTAAGAAAAAATGGGCAATGGAAGGAAAACAAAGAATTGAAAGAAACCGAAGGCAAAGACTTAAGAAGGAGAATTTACATACTGAGCATGACTTCAGAAAGCAGTCTTCTATGGCAGGGTGAATTCTTGATTCTATGTTCATTTGCTTCTTATCAGATTTCACATTTAATACCTCCTCTCACCCCCACCCCCATCTAACACTACACAATAGTGCTGATAAAATGGAAGCAAATTTCTTCTATTAGTGACTGACAGCAATTTGAGTGAAATGAAGTTGTACCATGATATTGTTATATATACAAGGTGCAAATAACCTAGTTTGAATAATCACTGCCTGTGTCCTTTTAAATGATTTTTCTCCCCATTTAAAGGAAAGCCTTTGATATGATAATATTAATTCCCTCTGTGCTGGAAGGAAGAGGGGGAAAAAGCTTAGAGAAACGGAAATTAAATGAGTAATGCAATGTCAGTCAATCTTTTAAACCAAGGCCTTATTAACTGCTAATCATTTTGTCATTTTGTCGCTCAAAGTAATAAATTTGATAGGAAAAGACGGGAATGTCTTATGTTTACTTTTATTAGCTTTAAACAGAAACAGTTGTGGAGATATTACATTATCAAGACTTGCGGCATTTAAGTGGTCTCTGTTAAGCATGTCACCATTCTTCTTCTTTGCCAGTCTCTGATTGCCATAATTTTGAGTAATCTGACAGTTGGGAAAAATTAAAACATACATATTATTGTTGTTAAGTGCAGTCAAGTCGGTTCTGACTCATATCGACCTTATATAGGATTTCCGAGAAGAGGCTAGTGAGTTTGAACTGCCAGCATTTTAGTTCAAAGCACCTGTGAGCCAGTGCTTTATCCTACATTTCCATACCAGCACTCCTATGTGTGTGTGTGTGTGTGTGTGTGTGTGTGTATTGAGAGAGAGAGTTGTAGAATCATTAATGCTGGACTGCAAACCACAAGCTTGCCAGTTCAAACCCATCAGCTGCTCATGGAAACCATATACAAGGTTGCTATGACTTAGAACTGACTCAAAAACACAGACTGCAAAGTCATTTGAACTGCAAGGTTGGTGGTTCAAGCTCAACCAGCTGCTCCTTGGAAACCCTATACCCTCGACAGCACTTAACAACAACAACATAAATACGTATATATGTCTATATATTTCTAAATAAGGAGCTCTGGTAGCGTAGTGGTTACGAATTGGGCTGTGAACCTTAAGGTCAGCGGTTCAAAACTACCAGCCACTCCATGGGAGAAAGATGAAGCTTTCTACTCCCGTAAAGATTTACACCCTCTGAAACCCTGTACAGGGTCGCTATGGGTCAGAACTGACTCGACGGCACTTAACAACAACAACAACATATTTCTATTTATGTATGTCTTTGATGCCTTTGAGTTGTGGTGTTGGAGGACAATACTAAAAGTGCCATGGACTGCCAAAAGAACCAATAGATCTATTTTGGAAGAAGTGCAGCCAGAGTGCTCCTTTGAGGCCAGGATAGCTAAGTTTCATTTCTTATACTTTGGACATATTGTCAGGAGAGAACAGTCACTGGAGAAGGATGTCATGCTGGGTAAGATGGAGGGTCAGAGAAAAAGAGGAAGACCCCCAACGAGATGGATCAGCCAGGTGGCATCATTGATGGCATCATGTGTGGCAGCAGTGGTGGGGTTGGCCCAGGATCGGACATTGATTGTTTCGTTCTGCTGTGCATGGGGTCGCTTTGAGTCGGTTCCGACTCGATGGCACCTGACAACAACAACAACAATGTCTATATACATAGACAAGTTGGGATGATAACTTCAAGATCAGAAGTTCTAATTACCAGCTGTTCTGCAGGTGAAAGATATAAAGACTTACAGCTTTGGAAACCCTATTCATGGTTGATATGAGTCAAAACTGAATCATGCCACACCATCACCACCACAACCAACTTTCCAGAGCTAGCTAAGCTGATACTAGGGAGATATCTTTGCTACCTATAAGGTCTCCAGGACTCAGTTCCAACAGGGCTCGAAGTGAATATGCAATCATGCTTTGCTACATTAACTTATAAAAATCTCAAGTTTACCATTGATCTTACTTATGTTGAAATCGACATTGTCAGCCTCATGGAAAGTATGGTAAGGCAGTTTTTCACATGGGAATTCTCTAAAGAAGCAAGAGATGATGTTCACTCTGATAGTATAAGACACGAGGTTGTGTAGACACAAGAAACTCGCTTAATATGTATAAGCAAGGGTCCTGGCTGAGTTAATACTTCATGAGACGTTTGATCCCTTGATGTCCTACATTTCAAATGATATGGCAGAAGGCTTAACTTCACAATCCATCAAACTTAGTCTGTCACTCGTTTTATGACTGTGTTGTTGTTAGGTGCCATCAAGTCGGTACTGACTCACAGAGAATTTATGCACAACAGGAAAAAACACTGCCCTGTCCTAGGCCAACCTCACAACTGTTGCACACTTCAGCCCATTGATGCTGCCACTTTGCCAATCCATCTCACTGGAGGTCTTCCTCTTTTTCTCTGATGCTCCACCTTATCAAACATGATATACTTCTGTAGTGACTGGTCCCTCCTTATAATATGTCCACAGTATGAGAGACACAATTTGGCCATATGGCCTCCAAGGAGCACTCTGGCTGCACTTCTTCCAAAACAGATCTGTTGGTTCTTCATGGCACTTTCAATATTCTCCTACAACACCATAACTCAAAATCATTAATTCTATGGTCTTCCTTATTCATTATCCAGCTTTCAAATGCATATGAGGTTATTGAAAATACCATGGTTTGGGTCAGGCACACCTTAGTCCTCAAGCTGACATCTTTGCTTTTCAACACTTTAAAAAAAGGTTTTATTCAGCAGATTTGCTTAATGCAATACGTTGTTTGATTTCTTGACTGCTGCTTCCATGAGTATTGATACATGATCCAAGAAGAATGAAGTCCTTGACAACTTCAATATTTTTTCCATTGATAAGAAGGTTGTTTATTGGACAGTGGGGAGAATTTATGTTTTCTTTACATTGAGATGCAATCCATATGGACAATTGCTCTCTTTGATCTTCATCAGTAATTATTTTGTCTTCTTCGCTTTCAGGAAACAAGGTTGTATCATCTGTATATCACAGGTGGTTAATGAGTCTTCCTCCAATCCTGATGCCACATTTTTCTTCATATAACCCAGATTCTTGGATTATTTCTCAGCATTCAAGTTGAATAAGTATGGTAAAAGAATACAACCCTGTGGCACACCTTTCTTAATTTTAAACCACTCAGTGTTCCCATGTTCTGTTAGAACAAATGCTTCTTGATCAAGGTACAGATTCCTCATGAGCACAATTAAGGATTCAGGAATACCCATACTTCACAATGCTATGCATAGCTTGTCATGATCCACACAATTGAAAGCCTTGGCATAGTCAATAAAGCACTGGTAAACATCTTTCTGATATTCTCTGCTTTCAGCCAAGTTCCATCGGACTTCAGCAATATCTCTCATTCCACGGCCTCTTCTGAATCTGGTTTGAACCTCTGGTAATTCTCTGTTAATGCATGCTTGCAGCCATTTCTGTATTACCTTTAGTAAAACTTTACTCGCATAGGATATCAAAGATATTGTCCAATGATTTCTGCATTCCATTGGGTCACCTCTCTTTGGAACGGGCACAAATAAGGATCTCTTCCAATCTGTCAGCCATATTTCTAGGCGTAGATGAGTGAGTGCCTCCTGTGCCACCTCACTTTCTTGAAAGATTTCAAGTTGTATTCCATCAATTCCTGGTGCCTTGTTCTTTGCCAATTCCTTTACTGTACCTTGGACTTCTTCCTTCAATATCATTGGCTCTTGAAACGGTTGAACATCAACCGTTTCCTTTTGGTACAGTGACTCTGTGTATTCCTTCCATCTACTTTTGATGCTCTGGTAGTGTAGTGGTTACGAATCAGGCTGTGAACTGTAAGGTCAGAAGTTCGAAACTACCAGCTGCTCTGCGGGAGAAAGATGAGGTGTTCTGCTCCCGTAAAGATTTACAGCTTCGGAAACCCTGTACAGGGTCGCTATGAGTCAGAACCAATTCCACAGCACATAACAACAACAACAACAACTTTTGATGCATTCTGTGTCATTCAATAATTTCCCCGGAGAATCCTTCAGTAACAAAGGTTGAGGCTTTAATTTTTTTTTCAGTTCTCCCAGCTTAAGAAATGCTGAGCATGTTCTTCCTGTTTGGTTTTCTGACTCTAGATCACTGCACATTTTATTGTAATATTTGACTTTATCTTCTCAAGCTGGCCTTTGAAATTTTATGACCATGTACATAGGATTATTCTTCTGGCGTTCAACATGAAAAGCATAGAGGGACCTTGACGACAAGAAATTTTAGATATCTAGTTGCAAAAAAGAACAAAACATACTTTAAACACTGGTATAAAAGTAAATGAAAGCAAATCATTTTTTCAAGATGTTTTATCTTATGGAACATTCATTGAGGATAGATTTTGTACTCTTTTTATAGACTCTCATATTTTCTTAAGCTTTTAGCATGCATGTTTTTTTCTAGAATCATTAAAAAAAAAACCAAAAAAAAACCACCATACAGATGACATTTCAATTGAGATTTATGTGATTGCTTTGATTCATCTCAGTCTTTGCTTTGAAATAATAAAAATATCACCCTGTTTTTTGAGATTCATTTGTTTAATCCATAAGTAAAGTTGCATATATCATGACAGATCACCTGAGTGTGGCACAATTTCTATGGTAACATAATTGATTTCTCTTTAGTTGTGCCAACCTCTACCATTAATTGGCCCATTGCTAAAGTACTTGCTAAAACCAAAGGGTTTTCTGCATTAAGCGACAAAGTCCCATGTGTAATTAAGAAAGTATAATTATTCATTATCCAAGAAGTCACTTTAATTCAGCACTCCATTGCTCTCCAACAGAGTATGCAATTCATGCAAGAGATACATCTTGTACGAAAAGGCATTAGAAAAGTATTTTTCAAATACTCAGGGACCTAAAGCTATGGAGTTATCAGAGATGTCTAGCAGGACCAATGACACATTCCATTGCAGACATCATCAAATAACAGAATAGAATAGTATAGGATAGAAAAGAATATAATGGAATGGAATATGAATAGAATAGAACAGAATACACTAGATCAGCATAATATTTGCACCTGGAAACTCTTCCTAGCATCTAACCTGCTCTGGCAATCCAGTCATCCTGAGCAATGCAGGAAACACCCTCTCCTGAATCAGGAGAAATTATCTGTGGCATCTCCTAGGCATTTACCAATTACCTTGAAAATTTTCTTAAACAATGTATCAAGTGATCTCTGAGAAGAAGACATATCCTCATGTCTACTTGTTGCAGGAACATCAAGTCTGCACGGTGTCTTTAATTATCTACAAGGCTGTCCACTCTCTTGCATAGAAATCCTGGGAAACTGGCCATACAAGCATAACAAAGCTAGATGGCATCCATGGATGATCGAGATCCTGCACTGTCTCTTGAGGAGTCTCGCGGTGCACCATCTTACTTTTTGGTGGAAACTTCATAAAACTCACAGAGAGCAGGTACTTTCATAAATTATTTATTTTTAATAAAACTTCAACCACTTGAGCTGCCAGACTGTACATTAACATTCTTATTCACATTACATTTTCAAACTGCCAGGAACTTATGAGCATCCATCTTGGTTAAATACTTCAAACAGTCTTGACATCAATGATCTGTTTCACCCAATGGATTTTTACTGGAAGTTCACTGGCTGGAAGCTTCTCTGTTCTCACATCATATGGGTGATGTGCAAGTCCAGGCCACATACTCACACAGGGATGGACCCTATTCCTGTCCATTGAGAGGATTTCCCTTTGCCACTAACCTTTAGTGAAATCCTCAAAAAGAGCTGTAATGCTTCTGCTGTCCACTTTTGAGTGATGCCTCCTTCCTTACTAGACCCAGTCAGCAAAATGTCATCAATGTACTAGACCAGTGTGATGTCTCCTGTCAGGGAAAGATGATCAAGTTTCCTTTGGAGTAAATTATGACATAATGTGTTCAGCTGACAAGTGCAACAATAAAGGTTAAACAGTGAGGTGTATTTGGTCTTTTTAGCTGAACACAAACTACTTCTGGTGATCCTTGGAAAC
>NW_006408713.1:1017223-1030299 GCF_000296735.1 Chrysochloris asiatica
AATTCTACGGTCTTCCTTATTCACTGTCCAACTTTCACATACATATGAAGTTATTGAAAATACCATGGCTTGGGTCAGGCACACTTTAGTTCTCAAGCTGATATCTTTGCTCTTCAACACTTTAAAAAGGTCTTGTGCACCAGATTTGCCTAATGCAATATGTCATCTGATCTCTTGACTGCTGCTTCCGTGAGTGTTCATAGTTGATTCAAGAAGTATGAAGTCCTTGACAACTTCAATCTTTTCTCCATTGATAAGAATGTTGTTTATTGGGTCAATGGTGAGGTTTTTTGTTTTCTTCACATTGAGTTGTAATCCATACCAAAGGCTGTGCTCTTTGATCTGCATCAGTAAATGTTTTAAGTCCTCTTCACTTTCAGCAAGAAAGGTTGTACCATCTGCATATCACAGGTTGTTAATGAGTCTTCCTCCAATCCTGATGCCACGCTTTTCTTCATAGAACCCAGCTTCTCATATTATTTGCTCAGCATACAGGTTGAATAAGTATGATGAAAGAATAAAACCTTGTCACACACCTTTCTTAACTTTAAAACATTCAGTGTTCCAATATTCTGTTCAAACAACTGCTTCTTGATCCAGGTACAGATTTCTCATGAGTACAATTAAGTGTTCTGGAATACTCATACTTCAAAATGTTGTCCATAGCTTGTCATGATCCACACAATCAAAACCCTTTGCATAGTCAATAAAGCACAGGTAAACATCTTTCTGATATTCTCTGCTTTCAACCAAGATCCATTGGACATCAGCAATGATATCTCTCATTCCACAGCCTTTTCTGAATCCAGCTTGAACATCTGGATGTTTTCTGTCAATGATTGTAGCTGTTTCTGGATTACCTTTAGCAAAATTTTACTTGCTTGAGCTATCAAAGAGATTGTCCAGTGATTTCCGCATTCCATTGGGTCACCTCTCTTTGGAATGGGCACAAATATGGATCTCTTCCAATCAATTGGCCAGATAGTTGTCTTCCAAATTTCTTGGCAGAGATGAGTGAGTGCCTTCTGTGCCACATCACTGTCTTGAAATATTTCAATTTTTGTTCTATCAATTCCTGGTGCCTTGTTCTTTGCCAATTCCTTCAATTCACCTTGAACTTCCTCCTTAAGTATCATTGGCTCTTGATCATATGCTATCTCTTGAAACGGTTTAACATTAACCATTTCCTTTTGGGTACAGTGACTGTGTATTCCTTCCCTCTTCACTTGATGCTTTCTGGGCCAGAGTATCTCATAATTCCTGAAAATCTGATAATTTTCTTTACATGGTCACTCATGTAAAAGGCCGTAGAATCCTTTGTGGGATGGCTGGAAGAAAGATTTATAGCTGGAAGTATAGTGGAGTCCTTCCTCAAGCAGATCCAGCCTCCGTTCATTCAAGGGGTTATGAAGCTGTAAACTGACTGAAGTCTGGGAATTGATTGAGAGGATATGACTCTTTTTTCTTGTGATTCAGTTTTGATTGCCATTCACTTGACCTAGATTTCTTCCTCTCTTATAGATCCAGAAAATATTTAGTAGGTTTCCCATCTATTCCAATCCTAGGGACCCCCTTGTTGTTGTTAAGTGTCATAGAGTCAATTCTGACCCATAGCTGTCCTGTATAGGGTTTCTAAGGAGCAGCTGGTGAGCTTGAACCACTGATCTTGCAGTTCAAATGGCTTTGCATTTGGCACATTAACCCACTGGGCCATACCAGGCCCCCCTTACTAAATAACCAATTACATAAGCCCACAAGTTAAGCTATTCTGATTAATACTTTCATTCTGTTGCCCATTACAATAACCACACCCACCTTTGTCTATGTAGATTATGTGCAACCACTTAGCCCCTACCACAGTGGGGTAGAATCAGCCCCATTGTTATCAGCTGTCTTAATTCAATTAAGGCAGTTGCAACTGTCAAAACTGGTTTACATATTAATAGCAATCACAGCAGTCTTCAAGGAGGCTGGGGCTCCCTTTACAAATTTGTTGCTAACTGACTCCTCCATGGAACCTAAAGACAACAACAACTGTAGTAAAAGATGAATCCTCTGGGACCTCCAGGTGTAGGTTTATTGGTCTTCCCTGATAAATCAGCTCTAACATGCCAGTTTCCCAAAATCATTGGATTCCTTCCTCTACAGAATGCCAAGGCAGATCTGGTACTTCAACTGAATGTATTGTAACTCTCCATCTATTGAAGCCCTAGCTGCTCTCTTGCCTTTACAGAATGCATAAGTCAGTTCTACTCTGACTGCATGAGTTGAAATCAAATTCTCAGCAGTTTTATTTCATTTTATTACATGTCCACCAGGCTACTATAGAAAGGAAAAAAAAAAAAAAAGATTTTCAAGAACCAATTCCCTGATTCACATACTTTGCTCTTTATTATTTCCCCCACCCAGCTGAGTTTTCAGAAAAATTAATACTCCTTATCAACACAATCATTCCAGAATAAATTGTGTTTATTTACTTGTGCTGTGAGGGGGTGGTGGGATTAGCTTTATGACATTATGTAAATGAATGTAAAGGTGGGTAGCTCTTGTATTAAGTGATAGATTCACTGATCACTGATAGCTCAAATCCTGCAATAATGGAGACAGACTCCAGTCTCCTTAACTTGAATTTCTCCCTCAATGAACACAAAACCATACAGAAAGGATCCCAAACAAGATAACACCAATCTGTCATGTTTTGAAAAGCATATCCAGTACTCTTTCAACAAGAAACCCGCCACAAGTATGAGCTAAGTCACATGAACCATACAATGTCTGTACTCCATGTACCGTTCTGCAGTCTTGTGTTGTAGACCCTATTTATCAAGGATTGACAGCTGGCCTCTTTAGCAGCATCTTTGAGACTCAAGTAGCTAGGAATCCTGGTGTGGCATTGCTGGCTAATGCATCAGACTGCAAAGTCATTTGAACTGCTAGGTCTGTGGTTCAAGCTCACCAGCTATTCCTCAGAAACCCTCTATAGGGTTGCAATGGGTCAGAGTTGACTCACCAGCATTTAACAACAAGCTAGAAATGAGTCATCATTCAATTAACACATGCCAAATTGCAATTTGTATTTAATACCAGAAATCATGGGGAAAAAAGGTATCATCAAATGTAAACACAAGCTATATATATACCTTAATTATCACAAGTAATAAAATGCATAAGGAAGATACAGATTTTTCTATGACAATCATTATTTTTTCTCAATTTATTTGCAAAGCAGTTATAGTGATTTCCATTTAAATGATAGGTTTCTTATGAAGAACTTATGTTTGTTTATTGTCTATACACACATAAATTATAGCTATTAATACTGAACTAATGTAAAAGCAAATCTATTTTCTGTATGGAAGATGCTGATAGCCATTAATACTGTCATTCACATTTTTAAATGGTGAGATTCTGAGCCCTGATGAATTAAACAATTTTTTCCAATTCCATAGTCCATGTTCACAGCAGAATGGGGAATTAGAACTGAACTCAGTTTCATGTCTTAGATTGTACTTATTCTGTTCACTGCAAACAACCAATACAAAGGGATCCAGCTGACTCGTTCACACACCAGCAGACACAAAGCTGATTCTTTCACTTGTGCTTAATGAAAATAAACAATAAAATATAGTGGAAAGTTTGAGTCTCCCAGGATTACAAGTTGTTACTATTTTTGTTAGGTGCCATCTTCTTTTTTTGTTTATTTTCCAACTCCTAGGTACCCTGGTGTGGTGGTGCAGGATAGCATGCTGGACCACAAGGTCAGTTTGAGTTCAAGGTCAGGTTCAAACCCACCAGTTGCTCCTTGGGAACCCTATATTGGGTGACTATGAGTTGGAACTGACTCAACTGCCCTTAACAATAAAAACAACAGGGATCTTGATAGTGACCAGTGAGCTCTGGTAGCGTAGTTGTTATGAGTCAAGCTGCTAACCTAAAGATCAGCAGTTTGAAACAACTGGTGGGAGAAAGATGAGGCTTTCTGTTCCCTTAAACATTTGCAGCCTCAGAAACCCTATGCAGGGTGGCTATGATTGGAACCAACTCCATGACACACCATCATCACCACAGGGGACCATCAACAGAGCAAAACAGTACCTAGTGCTGAGCCATCCTCACAATTGTTAGTATGTTTCATCCCCTTGTTGCAGAACCTGTGTCAATCCATCTCATTGATGGTTTTCCTCTGTTTCACTGACTCTGCACATTAAAAAGCATGATGTCTTTCTCCAAGGCCTGATCCCTTCTGATATTATGCCCAAATGAAGAACTAGAGCCCTCATATACTCATATAATACCACCCTCACTCTCTTCCTCATAGGCCCAAACACTTAGAAATCCCTTGTTTTTTTAAAGATCAATGAGAATTTATTTCTTCATTGAAACCTTTCTCTTTCACACCAAGAAACCAGTTGCTTTCTTGTCAACTGCATTACATGATAATCCAGTGTGTGTAAGAGCAGAATTGTCTTCCTCAAGGCTTTCCGTCACTGATTTTTTAAAAAATATATCAGCAGGTCTCTTTTCTGAGGTCCCTTTGAGGGGACTCAAACCTTCAGTTTTTTAGTCAGCAACAGACACATTTAACAATTACACCATACTGGGACATCCCCCCTTTTTCCAGAAACCTATTGTAACTGAATTTGGAAAGCAACATAAACAATGCTAATATATTCAAAGCTGCCACCTCTTGCTGGTAACTCTTACCTTTGAAATGTCATGTCTAAATTTGAAATAAAGGCCTGAGGTTTAGGTGTTATGGAGCGCTGCTTTCTTTTTTAGGCAGTTTGTCTGGGAGCTTGTGGGTTATAAGGCTTTGGGATTTGAGAAAGGGATAGTGGGTGTTGTCACTCTCTGGGTGTCTGCATTCGTCATAGGCCTTGTGGTGAGCATGTTAGCTGCATGTCAAGACACTTCATTAGCTACTAACTTCATTACAGGCTGCGTTAGCAAGGGAGAAGTGCTTTGGAGGCGATCTGAGTGTTCAGATTCTGTGACCTTCAAGCACCATGATTGATTACCGTAATATCACGTAGAGCACTGGCATGGAGGCATAACACATTGATCAAACTCATCTTCCAGCATATCATCTGAGACAAACAGATCTGAATTTATAGACTCACATTAAAACTTTGTTACCCATGTATTTAAATGTCATTTTAGAGATTATGATTTTCTGTAATGGGAAGCACTGGGAGTAATAATTAGACTTGGAGTTGATTTTCTGTTTGTTTCTGTGACCTCCAGCCTATCCAGTCCCCAATCCTTATTTTCGCATGCCCCAGGCATCCTTCCTGTTAATATATTCCCGATGAGGAGCTAAGTTATAGGCAGACCATTCATAGGCATCTGGAAGTATATGTTGTATAATGACGCTAAAGGTTGACTCTGAGTTTTCACATGGGGGTGAGTATTGCTCCATAGATCACAACTGTATACTTTGGATGAATTGTCCAGGGGTGGCACTGTAGGATAAGCACTGGACTGCTCATTACAAAGTTGGCAGTTCAAACCCACCAATGCACCTCTGAAATGCTACACAGAGTCTCTGAATCAGAACCAACTTGACGGCACTTAGCAAAAACAACAGCAAGCTTCATGTGAAAACTGGTATTCAGGAGTTCTCTGGGAACATTCAATTCTTTACTATTTCATATTCATTACCATTGCCGTAATGTTGATTCCATCTCATGGTAGCCCATGTGTGCGCCACAGGGTTTTTACTTGTTTTTTCAGAAGTAGATCACAAGACCTTTCTTCAGTGGTGTCTCTGGATAGACTCAAAATGGTAACTTAGGTTAGTAGTCAAACACCTTAGCCATGTACCATCTGAGTATACTAACCCCCACACTAAAGAAAAACAAACACAGGGATGGGCAACTTGGACATTGGCTACCCAAAATGGAGGGCTACAAAGGCAAGAAGTGATCGGCTTACAAGCTTTCAAGAGGGAGCCTAGATCCAGAGGGGGCAGAGGAAGTTAGAATCTCCACTGAGTAGTATCCAATCGGTCTGGGCAGGGCTGATGAAAGGAGATGTGGGTAGCACTCATGTGGCACAGCAGTAAGTAATTAATATCAGGACTGACTGTGAGGGTTGGAAATGTAAAGGTAGATGTTTTGTAGCAAAAGGAGGGGAGTGGTTGACTTTGCTGTCCAGAAGCGGCAGTCCCTGTGACCATCTAAGGTGAAGAGCAGAATGCGGGACCCTACCCAGAGAAACGGTGATTCCAGAGATGGAGGCAGAGATGATCACATGGAGAGATGGAGCAGCTGGGGACTCTAGACCCAAAGAGGGAGAGGGGCTGTGTGCTGATGACCAGGGAGAAGGCTTGCAGGGTATACGCTTCAGTTGGTTGATGATGCATGGAGGTGATTGTAACCCTGGCAATTTAATGATATACAATAGGATGAATGTAATGTTCTCTCATATGTAAACTATTACATAATTCACTATAAAACATTTTTTTTAAAAAAAGAAAAAAAACAAAGACTATTGCTTACGAACTGATTCTGACTCATTGGAACTCTATAGGAAAGAGGAGAACTGCCCTATAAGGTTTCTAAGGATGGGCTTTTTCTTGGAAGCTAGTGGCAAAATATTTTCCTTGTTAAATGGCTGGTGGCTTCAAACCCCCAATCTTTCAATTAGAAGCTGAGCCAAGCTTTTTATCTTCTTTAGCATTCTAGCAAAGTGTGCCTTTCTAATTTCTATCAACTGAAGACTGGAAAAATCAAATGGAATATAACTCAGTCTTCAGGAGAAATGAAATCTGGGCCCATTCTATAATATGAAAAATCTTGGAAACATCATGATGAGCCTAATAATTCAGTCACAAAAACTGTATGAACATACTATAAAAAGTATCTAGAACATATTTTGTATGATCCTTTATAAAAAAAAAGTATCTAGATTAGGCCAGCGTATAGAGATCAGACATTATTAAGAGTTACCAGGGGCAGGAAGTCCTGGTTTGGTTCTGTGAGGGAAAACACTGAACCACAAGATCAGTCTGAACCACAAGGTTGGTGGCTCAAACTCACCAGCTGTTCCTTGGAAATCCTATATAGGATCGCTGTGAGTCGGAATCAACTTCACGGCATATAACATCGGCAGGGGCTAGACATGAAAGGAAGGAAGGGTCATTATTTAGGAAGCTTTATCTGTTAATGAAAATGAACAACTTTGAAAAAAAAATAAGTAAAGCTGTTGAACACATGATCAATGTGTCAAAGCTACAGATTGAATTGGAATTTTTTAAAATAATAATTATATATTAAATAAAAACCCCCACAACAACAGAAGGAGCAAACCTTCCTATTACCATCACATGTGAGTAGTTGTGAGTGTGTTGAATGGATTATTCATCAGTACATGCTCATCTCACCAGCAGAAGCTGCAGGAAAGGAGTGGATTTTTGGACATTAAACTGGGCAAATTAGCATATTGATCTTTGTAAGTCCATTAGCTCTGTATTGAGCACTGTGGACATCATAGACTGCTGTCTCTCTACATCGCATCCCCTAGGGAACCACATGGGGATTCACTATCGACTTCAAATGTTTGAGGTGCCTGCAGAGGACAGAGGAGGTTTTTACTTCCCTCCTCCCTCTCCTCACCCTCCTATGTGTGTTCCTTGTGTCTCCACCCCACTCTTCACCCTTCCTCAGTTTTAATATTCTCTCAAATTCTAATTTCTTTTTCTATAATGAGTTCATTATTCTCACTTGAATTTATTGATTCACCTTTGATCTTGTGATGAATAGGAAAAGTTTATGATGCTTTTCTTAATACCATATTTGTTTGGACCATTAAGAAAAACAGTACCAGATAACCAAAACAAAACAACAACAACAAAAACACAATAAAATGATCTATTCAAGTTATAGTGTTGATTTTATTATTTGGCTATTTTAGTAGATTAGAGAGCCAAGAAAAATGTCAACATGTTAAAGAGAAAAAAGAGGGAGAATTTTGGTCACTGACCAAAACTCTGAAAGAACTAAAATTTCTTTTGAGAAAAACCAACACAAAGGGATGGGAGAACCTGTAAGAATGTGAATATGTGAGTGAAATTACCATCATAATTTCTGATTCCCTATTTTATATTGAAACCTATCAGCACAGTGGTTAAAACACTTGACACTAATGAAAAGGTTGGGAGTTCAACCCTCTAGCTGCTTCATGGAAGAAAAATAAGGTAGTCTGCTTTTGTAAAAATTACAACTTTGAAAACTTTATGTGACAATTCTCCTCAGTCTTACACTGTCCCCAGGAGTTGAGAGTAGGGGTCTGAATTTTTAGACAGCAATGAGTTATACATTTTTAATCCACACAGGCAATGTTTGAGGAACACTGTTACTGATGGAGGAGACCACATTGCTGCCCCCATTGATCGTAGCTCCTCTCTGTCCACCTCATGCCCTGTGCTAAGTCAATACATTGGAAACATAATTTGTATCAGCAGTTGTTTCTTTAATTAAGATCTCTTCCAAATCTTTCTCATCGATTCATGCCATTAACTTATTGACTCCATTGTTTTTGCTGATACGGTAAATTCTGCTGAGAGGCCACATCTGATGGGCTGGGTTTGGATTACAGGAAACATTCTGTGGAAGATCAAGGCAACAGTGCTTTAGAGCCAAGCTGTATTTCATATAATAAAGTAGGATGTGTTTTCACGGTAAGTGCATTAGAACCCCAAGGAAACAAACTGACATGTTTATTTTTTAGATGGTTGCCAAGGTCTACTATGAATTGGAAACTTATTAAAGCTAATTTAGAATGATCTGGTGAGATCATAGATCAGAAAGAACGGTGGTTATAACTTTCAAAGAGCGATGTTGACACTCTGATTTGATGGAGAAATAAAATGTATATGGAGTTAATAAGAAAACAAAATAAGTCTTCCTGATTAAAATTGTGAAGTCCTGGTGTGGCACTGTAGGATAAGGACTGGACCACAAGGTCAGTTTGAACAGCAAGGTCAGACATACATATATAGGGTCACCATGAGTCAGAACCAACTCCTCAGCATTTAACAACAACATCAGTAAAAACCCTAGCTTCTTCTCAAAACACTTGAACAAACACTGACATCCTCCTGATTCTGATTCATAGCAACTCTACAGAACAGAGCAGAACTGCTCCATCCAATTTCCAAGGTGGTAATCATTATGAAAACAGACTGCCACATCTTTCTCAAGTTCAAGGGCCAGTGGGTTCAAGCTACTGACCTTTCAGTTAGCTGTCTGATGTTCAACCCACTGAAACAGTGTGGCTCCTTCCATATAAATTTCTAATAAATTATATAAATGTAAAGTTAAATCATATCAAGCTAAATGAACACCCTCATAGCCCCGGAGTCGATTCTAACTCAGATACAAGTGAGTAGAATAGAAGTATCTAATAGAAGGATTCCATGACAGCACATAGTTAGGTAAATAGGTGGTAACTTTGAAACACAGACATTGACATTACTGACAAAGACCTACATCAATTAGCAAAAAGGAATCTTGAGTTTAATATACTTGAGTCAAATAATCATCCGATATAGTTATCGATTTATTTGTGTAGTGGTTACGAATAGGGCTGCGAGCTGCAAGGTCAGCAGTTCGAAACTACCAGCTGTTCTGCGGGAGAAAGGTGAGGCGTTCTGCTCCCGTAAAAGTTTACAGCCTCAGAAACCCTGTACAGGGTAGCTATGAGTCGTAACCGACTCCATGGCAAACAACAACAAAGAAGAAAGATAATACTATATTTCAGGGAATTAAAATGCTCTATTTGAAAGATCAAAATGATAAAAGTGCAATTAAGTAAAAAGCTTAACTACAAAAAAAATGTGTAACAAATATGACTACAGGTTGTTGTTATATGCTGTGGAATCAATTGTGACTCAGAATGACCCAGTGAATAATATAATGAAACAGTCCCTGGTCCTGCTCCATTATCACAGCTGTTGTCATCCTTTAATCCTTTGCTGCTGCCATTGTACCAATTTATCTCGTTGGGACTATTCCCCTTGCTTTTTTTGATGAACTTTCACTTTACCAAGCATGATGCCCTTCACCATGGACTGGTTCCTCCTGAAAACAAGTATAATTGATGAAATCTTGGCATCCTGGTTTCTAAGGACACTCAGCTCCACTTTTTCCTATACATTTGTGTGTTCTTCTGGTAGTCCATGGTACATTTAATATTCTTCACCAACACCATGACGCAAAAACAACAATTCTATGTTCTTCCATATTTATTGTACAATCTTCACATGCATTTAAAGCTATTGGAAATGCCATTGTTTCATCTGGAACATCTTAGTCCTCAAACAGACATCTTTGTCCTTGAACCTTTTAAAGAGGTCTTGTGCAAAAGATTTGTCTAGTACAATACATTATTTGATTTTGTGACCACTGCTTCTGTGAGTGTAGATAATGGCTATAAGCAAAAAGAAGTCTTAGACAATTTAATTATTTGCTCCATTTATCATTATATTATTTATTGATACATTGGTGAGATTTTTTTTTTTTCTTCTTTACATTGAGGGACAACTCACACTAAAGGCTGTGGTCTTTCATCATATTCAGTTAAGTATTTTAAGTCCTCTTAATTTTCAACAAGCACGGTAGCATCATCTGCATATTACAGGTGGTTAATGAATCTAGCTCCAACCAGGATACCTAGTAATTCTTTATATAATCCAACCACTGTGATTACTTGCTCAGCATTATGATTGAATAAATATGTTGAAAGAACACAACCCTGGAAGACACCTTTCTTGATTGGAGACCAACCAGTGTCCTCTTATTCTGTTCAAACAAATGCCTTAGACAAAGCACAGGTTCCTCGTGAACACAATCAAATGTTTGAGTTTATCCTTTCTTAGCAATTGTGCTTGTCAGGAAACATACAATCAAAAACGTTTGCATAGTCAATAATACATAGATATATAACTTTTTGGTATTCTCAACTCTCAGACAAGATCCATCTTACATTAATAATATTTTCCCTCATTCCGCATCCTTAACTGAATTTGGCTTGACCCTCTGTCACAAAAAGATAAAAGCCATCAGGACCTTCATTGACTTATGCAGAAGAGCTCAAAATGAAGAGAAATAGCTTAGTGGTGGTGGTGGTTATGTGCTGTGGAGTTGGTTCCAACTCACAGCGACCCTGTACAGGGTTTCCAAGGCTGGAAATTTTTACAAGAGCAGAAAGCCTCATCTTTCTCCTGTGGAACAGCTGGTAGTTTCAAACTGCTGATCTTGAGGATAGTAGCACAATTAGCATCTATTAATAATCAGCACATAGAATGCATGAAGTATGAATCTAGGAAAATTGAAAATTGTCAAAAATGAAATGGACTGTATAAACATTAATATCTTAGGAATTAGAGAGCTGAAATGGATTGATATTGATTATTATGAATCTGATAATATCATGGCTTACTATGCCATGAAAGACATATTGAAGAGGAACGGCTTCCAATTCACCATCAAAAAGAACATTTCAAGAGCTGTCTTGAAGTACACACTGTCTGTGGTAGGATAGTATCCATATGTCTATAAGGAATACCAGTTAATACCACTATTATTCAAATTTATGCAGCAACCACTAAAGCCAGCGAAGATGAACTTGAAGAATTCTACCAACTTCTTCAATCTGAAATTCATCAAGCATGCAATCAAGATGAATTGATAATTACTGATGGTTGGGATGCAAAGGTTGAAAACAAAGAGGATGGATCAATAGCTGGAAAATATGGCCTTGGTGATAGAAATGATGCTGGAAATCCCATGATAGATATTGCAAGACAAATGACTTCTTTGTTAAAAAATATCTATTTTATAGACCATAAAAGATGACAACACATGTACTTCACCAGACTGAATACACAGAAATCAAGATGACTACATCTGTGGAAAGAGATGGTAGAAAAGCTTCTTATCACCAACCAAAATAGGGCTAGGGGAAGACTGTGGGACAGACCACCAATTGCTCATATGCACATTCAGTCTTCAGATGAAAAAATAATGAAAACAAGTCCATGAGGCCCAAAATATGAGTTTAAACATTTCCTCCTGAATTTAGAGATCATCTGAAGAAAAGACTTACCCATTAGACAATGAAGACTGTAGACCAGAAGCGTTGTGGGATGACATCAAGAACATCATACAGGAAGAAAACAAAAGGTCATTAAGAAGACAAGAAGGAAGAGAATGACAAAAATATTTGCCAGAGGAGATTGGTGGCTGATCAGGGAGAAGTGCATTGAGGACTTCTGTCAGCAATAATACAGAAAACTGGATGAAGCAGGTTCAGGGGATGGTCCCAGAATTCTGAACTACATACAAAAGAATATTTAGAAAGTTTGAAGGATTACAGCCAGTGGCATTTGTAATGGAAGCAATAAATCTGAAGCTTTCTGTTCAGCTGGCCTCAGCAGCTTCAGGAGTGACCATCTTGGACTAGACAGAGCGGGGGAAGGATCTGAGCCATGTCTGAAGCCTTACATATCCTTGGAGATAAAGGTGTGGACATTCTCCCCCTCTCTTTTATTCCCTCTGTTCACTGGACTCTCGCTGTCTGTGCACCTCCATTCTGGCAACTAAAGAGGGTGCTTGAGTGAATGGACACTTCCCACACTTGAAGGGTTCTAGTACACATGCACACAGATCTGCTCAGAATTTAAAAGGAAAGGATCTCCTTAAAACCTTACAACACAGCAAAAGGGCCATAGCCAGCCTTGAACAGTTAATCACTAGGAAAAAGGCCTGAACAGGGATTGTGGAGTGGGGGAAGAAAGACTAAAAAAGAAAACAGGCCAAAAATTAAATCCAGAGTTACATCATAAAGACCAACAGTGGCATCTTGAAATTTCTCAGGCAGCTTTTAAGGGAAGAAGCCAAGACAGGGACATTAAAGGCATACTCATATTTGGCTACAGAAATTTTTTTTTCTCTCTTCTCTCTTTTCTGCGATTATAGACTACTGTATTTTTTGATGTTGCTGTTTTGTGTTTTGGCCTCATCTTTACCTTTAGGGGCTCTTTCTCTCCCTACACTAACCTAGAAGAGACAGCA
>NW_006408713.1:1031619-1060778 GCF_000296735.1 Chrysochloris asiatica
CCCAAAGCCTAGACCATTGCCCACCAGGACACCTTGTATATATGGTGTGGTGCTTTAGGTCAAGTATTCAACCACAAGGTAGGTTTGTACTGTAAGGTTGGTGGTTCAAATTCACCAACATCTCCTCCAAAACCATATTCAAAGTTGCTATGAGTAGGAACCAACTCAATGGCTCTTAACAACAACAATCGGTATTATAAACTTGATATCACTTTCTCTCCTTTTTTGTAAAATGTAGGGTATATTCTTGGGTGGTCATAATTTCTCTCCTTTTTTATCTTGTAGAATAGTGGAAGAAGAAAATCGTAGACTTTTCTGGAAAAAAAAAATGTTCTCATATAAACAAAATTATATAACAGAGCTAATACTTTCTAAATGTGTTTGCATCTATGAAGAAAATAAATCACTAAGTACATATCATTAATAAAGACATATGAAACCTTTCACATTATGTCAAATTATTAGTATGAAAAAGCTTTAGAGAGGGATGGTGAGCCAATAAAACTTGAATGTGCTAAATGATCATTAGAACTGGGTGTGATAATTGAAATTGGATTTGCCGTAATTTCATTAAAAATTCATAACAATTCTGGTTTTTCCATTGCTCTCTCTAAGCTAGCGAGGAGATAAACTCTGCTAATGAAGGATAACTAGGATGTGTACACACTATGTGTTAACTATGATGCTGAAAATATGAATTAAGTACAAAAATATAAGAAAAATATTTAATTTTGTTGGATAAAATACTTACTTTGGATAGTATTAGTTTCCATCCCACTTAACATTCAGACATTTTTGTTGTTGTTTTCTGTTAACTTTTCATTGTGATTTGGGTGAAGGTTTACAAAGCAGATTGGTTTTCCAATCAACAATTTCTGCATACTATATTTCATTTATACAGATTTGATTGCAATCTCCATAATGTACTAGCACATTTTCCACTTCTCCTGTGTTTACTGTTTTCATTCATCTTTCTTTTCTATCATTTCATGCTTTCTGAGAATTATCTTTGGGCAACTATTATCCTTTTAAAATCTTATGGTTGTTATAAGGAGTGCACACTTCCTTAATGTTATATATCCCCCTATAGATCTAGCTACCATTTAGCTAAATGTTGAGTCATGAGATGTGTTCAGTTGTGGGCATGAAGGGTATTGAAGGACAATTGTTGTTGTTGTTGTCAGGTGCCATTGAGTGTGCACAGAATCATAGCAACGTTATCCACAACAGAACAAAAAATGACCAGATCCTGGGCCAACCTCACAATCATTTCTAAGTCTGGGCCCATTGCTACTTTTATGGAGCTAATAGATCTAGGTGGAGATCTTCCTCTTTTTCTCTAACTCTGCACTTTACCAAGCATGATATCCTTCTCCAGGGATTGGTCCCTCCTGATAATATTGTATTGAAGAGCAAGGATGCCAATTTGAGGACTAAGGTGCACTTGACACAACCCATAGTATTTTCAGCAACTGCATACACCTGTGAAAGGTGGACAGTGAATAAGGAAGACCGTAGAAGAATAGATGCATTTAAGTTATGGTGTTGGAAGAGAATATAAAATATAGAAGGTACCATGGATTGCTAAAAGAACAAATAAATGTATTTCAGATGAAGTACAGCCAGAGTGCTCTTTGGAGTCCAAGACAGCCAGACTTCATTTCCCATACTTCAGATATATTGTTAGGAAGGACCAGTAGTTAGAGAAGGATAACATGTTTGGTATGGTATGGTGGAGCCTCCACTCATCTGTCAGTTTGTCGTACTGTGGTGGATTATGACTGGGGAAGAGCTGCCTCCTCAAAGAAGAGTTGACCATAATGACGTGACTGGAGTAAAGCCTGGGGGAGAAAAAGCCCGTGGAACCTTCATTTACTGATGCAGCACAACTCAAAATGAAGAGGAACAGCTGTAACCTTCATTAAAAATAGGAACATGGAATGCACGAAGTATGAGTCAGGGAAAATTGGAAGCTGTCAAAAATGAAATGGAACGCATACACGTCAATCGATATCTTAGGCATTAGTGAGCTGAAATGGACTGGTATTGGCCATTTTGAATCTGACAACCACATGGTTTACTATGCTGGAAATGACAAATTGAAGAGGAATGGTGTTGCAATCATTGTCATAAAGAACATATGCAGATCAGTCATGAGGTACAAACTTGTCTGTGATAGGATAATATCCATGAGCCTGCAGGGAAGCCCAGTTAATAGCACTATTATTCAAACTTATGCACCAACTACTAAAGCCAGTGAGGATGAAATAGAAGGATGCTACCAACTTCTTCAAACTGAAATTCATCAAACATGCAATCGAGATGTATTGATCATTACTGGTGATTGGAATGCAAAGGTTAAGAGCAAAGAGGAAGGATCAGTAGTTGGAAAATATGGCCTTGATGATAGAAATGATGATGGAGAATGCATGATAGAATTCTGCAAAACCAGTGACTTTTTCATTTCAAATACATTATTTAGGCAGCATACGAGATGACTGTACACATGGAACTCACCAGATGGAATACATAGAAATCAAATAGACTACATCTGCAGAAAGAGAAGATGGAAAAGCTCCATATCATCAGTGAAAATAGGCCAGGGGCAGACTGGTGGAAAACACCATCAATTACTCATGTGCAAATTCAAACTGAAGCTGAAGAAAATGAAAACAAGTCCATGAGAGCCCAGATATGATCTTGACTATATCCCACCTGAATTTAGATATCATCTGAAGAACAGATCTGATACATCAAGCATCAAAGACAGACGACCAGAAGGGTTGTGGGATGACATCAAGAACACCATACATGAAGAAAGCAAAAAATCATTAAGTAGACAAGAAAGAAAGAAAACGTCAAAATGGATGTCAGAAGAGACACTGAAACTTGCTCTCTAGTGTCGAGAAGCTAAAGAAAATGGAAGATATGAGGAGGTCCAAGAGCTGAACAAAAATTTCTGAGATCAGCTCGAGAAAATAAAGCCAAATATTATAACAAAATGTGCAAAGATCTGGAATCAGAAAACCTAAAAGGAAGAACACACTCAGCGTTTCTCAAGTTGGGGAACTGAATAAAAATTCAAGCTTTGACATTCATTAATGAAAGTTTCCCTGGACAAATTACTAAATGATGCAGAAAGCATCAAGAGAAGATGGAAGGAATACACAGACTCACTGTACCAAAAGGTAATGGCCAATGTTCAACCATTTAAAGAGGTAGCATATGATCAAGAGCCAATGATATTGAAGGAGGAAGTCCAAGGTGCATTGAAGGAATTGGTAAAGACCAAAGCACCAGGAATTGATGGAATAAAAATTGAAATATTTCAAGAAAGTGAGGCAGCACGGAAGGCACTCGCTCATCTCTACCAAGAAATTTGGAAGACAACTATCTGGCCATTTGATTAGAAGAAATCCGTATTTGTGCCCATTCCAAAGAGAGGTGACCCAATGTCTCTTTAAATCCCATGTGAGTAAAGTTTTACTAAAGGTAATACAGAAAGGCTGCAAGCATATATTGACAGAGAACTGCCAGAAGTTCAAGCTGGATTGGAGTGGAATCATTCAGATGGAATGACAGAAATCATTGCTGATGTACGATGGATCTTGGCTGACAGCAGAGAATATCAGAAAGATGTGCTTTATTGACTATGGGACGGTTTTCGATTGTGTGGATCATGACAAACTATGGACAACATTGTGAATTATGGATCAAGTGGCAATTGTTGAAACTGAACATGGGATCACTGAACGGTTTAAAATTAAGAAAGATGTGTGACAAGGTTGTATTCTTTCACCATACTTATTCAAACTGTATGCTGAGCAAATAATCCAAGAAGCTGCCTTACATGAAGAAAAATGTGGCATCGGGATAGAAGGAAGACTCATTAACAATCTCTGATATGCAGATGATACAATCTTGCTTGCTGAAAATGAAGAGGACTTAAAACGTTTACTGATGAAAATCAAAGAGCACAACCTTCAGTATGGATTACATCTCAATGTAAAGAAAACAAAAATTCTCACCACCGGACCAATAAACTACATTCTTGTCATCAGAGAAAAGATGGAAGTTGTCAAGGACTTCATTCTTCTTGGATCAACTATCAACACTCACGGAAGCAGCAGCCAAGAAATCAAACAATGTATTGCATTGGGCAAATCTCTTGTCAAAACCTTTTTAAAGTGTTGAAGAGCAAAAATGTCAGATTGAGGAATAAGGTGCACCTGACCCAATCCAAGGTATTTTCAATAACCTTATTTACATGTGAAAGCTGGACAGTGAATAAGGAAGACTGTAGAAGAATTGATGCTTTTGAGTTATGGTGTTGGAGGAGAATGCTGAAAGCACCATGGACTGTCAAAAAAAAAACAATAGATCCATTCCAGAACAAGTGCAGCCAGAGTGCTCCTTGGAGGCCAAATGGTCAAACTTCATCTCTCATACTTTGGACATATTGTCAGGATTGACCAATTTCTGGAGAAGGACATCACGTTTGGTAATGTGGAGGGTCAGAGAAAAAGAAGATCCCCAATGAGATTGATTGGCCAAGATGCAGCTTCGATGGACTCAAGTGTGGCAACCGTAGTGAGGTTGGATCAGGCAGTATTTTGTTCTGTTGTGCATAAGGTTACTATAAGTCGGTACAGACTCGATGGCACCTAACAACAACAACAACAACAACAACAACATGGTGGAAGGTCGTAGTAAAAGAGGAAGACCCTAAGCAAGATGGTTTTGTACAGTTTCAGTATCCATGGGGTCAAATGAAACAAAAATTGTGAGGTTTGCCCAGGACCAGACAGTGTTTCATTCTGTTGTTGTGCAAAGGGTTGCTATGAGTCTGTACTGCTTTAATGGCACCTAACAATAACAACAACAACAACAACAACAAAAATATAGATAGATAGATAGATAGATAGATAGATAGATAGATAGATAGATAGATAGATAGATAGATATAGATAGATAAAAATAGATATAGATATATTTTGGTTGTTTCACTTCTCTAGAGAACTCAATCCAAGAGAGATTAACTCTAAAATAATAAACATTCACTCTCATTTGCATCTTAAAATTTTACACGGTGGAATATGTATTGTATAACTAGTACAGAATTGTTGTTTATAGTCTTTTAGTCTATTCTGACTCATATTGACCTCATTAGTGTTTCTAAGGAGCAGCTGGTGTGTTTGAACCATTCACCTTGTGGTTTTCAATCCAGTTCTTATCGTGAATGTCACCACATGTTTTTGTTTTTGTTAAATGCCTTTGAATCATTTCTGACTCTCTAAGACCTGGTATAAGGAGCTCTGGTAGCGTAGTGGTTACAAATCGGGCTGCGAACCTTAAGGTCAGCGGTTCGAAACTACCAGCTGCACCGTGAGAGAAAGATGAGGCTTTCTACTCCCATAAAGATTTACACCTCGGAAACCCTACACAGGGTCTCTATGGGTCAGAAACGACTCAATGACATATAACAACAACAAAAGACCTGGTATAGTGTTTCTAAGGAGCAACTGTGGTTCAGACTGACTTTCGGTCCATGTATTATTCCACAGTGCTACACCTGGAGCTCTGGTAGCGTAGTGGTTATGAATCGGGCTGGGAACCTTAAGGTCAGTGGTTCGAAACTACCAGCTGCTCTGCAGGAGAAAGATGAGGCTTTCTACTCCCGTAAAGATTTACACCCTCGGAAACCCTGTACAGGGTCGCTATGGGTCGGAACCGACTCAATGGCACTTAACAATAACAACAACAACAACACCTGGATTATATGATTACATGCTACACCCTCCTAGATGCTAATTTGTCAAACTTTCCAAAATGTGTACTTGAATGATGATTCTTTATTAAAAAAAACATTCATATAACCATGTATGTATCATGAATGACAAATTTGGTTTCATATTTTAAACATCTTTAAGTGTAGAATTTAATTGGTTGAAGCTATTTATAATATTGGTCAGCCTCCAAGATTACTCTATTTAATATCCAGCAGAGATGCAACAAAAATAGTTTATTGGATCCAAATTCCATATTTTGCAAATTTGCTTTTGAGTTGATCATATATATTGGTACAGAGCTTCTAGAATAGTTGATACATAAGAGACTCTTTGAATTTAAATTGGAAAATTATATTAAATTTTGTCCTGGTTATAGATATAATTTCCTAAATAAACATCAATATATGACAAACTCATCCTTAGAAACCCTATACAGGGTGGCTATGGGGCGCAACTGACTCTATGTCACTTAACAACAACAATAATTCTTATAATTTTCAGTAATTGTTGCAGAAAATACCTGCTACTCCATAACTAAAACATAAATATGAACTCCTGAAATTATTTCTTTTATTTGTTTTTATTTGAATCTCTATAAAATTTAGCAAACATTTGTAGAATTCTTTTGGATAAGCTTCATTTAAAGGGATACCTCCTTTAGGGACTTTGTTTAATGAGCTGGAAGAAAATTAAATTACTCTCCAATAACCGTAGTTAATGTAATTTTAGGGGGGGTGGTAAACACAATTTTAATCCAAAATATGAACTTAACAGATTTTAACACAGTCATTTACTCTTTAAATTGCTACAAAATCATTGAAAACAATGGTGCTTGAATTATAATTTTCTTTATATTCAACAATTCATCTTTTTTTTTCTCTCTCTCTCTCTCTTAGCTTCCTCTGACTTTCCTCTTCAAGGGACTGCTCCTTTCACTCCTGTTTACTCATCCAACCTCAGAGAGGACATTCTAACTATCGTTGTTATGTATTCTTCTTCACAATCAGAATTTTTATTGTGCTTATCCAGTGGTCGAGCATAATTAGAGACAGTTCCTCTATCAAGAACA
Organism: Chrysochloris asiatica; assembly: GCF_000296735.1. NCBI lineage: Eukaryota > Metazoa > Chordata > Mammalia > Afrosoricida > Chrysochloridae > Chrysochloris > Chrysochloris asiatica. The sequence goes on from NW_006408713.1 coordinate 1,038,478, forward strand.
TTGATATGTCTATGCATTTCTTGGTGCTACATATGGTTTAAGCCATCCTTCTTAATAATTTCTTTTAATTATTGTTAAAAACTATACTGAGTAAAATATACATGAATTCAACTTCAGCATGTATAATTCAATGATATTGATTGCGTTTTTCAAGTTGTTTAACTATTTCTTTACTGAACTTTTCCTACCCCATTGACATAACACACTGCCTCCTAAGATTCCCATCAATTTTTTTAAGTTGCTATTATCATTTGATTCCATATAATGTCAATCAAGAACTATTCTAAATGTATGAAGAACAATTAACACCAATTCTATACAATCTCTTTCATTAACTAGACAAAAAAATAACATTTTGCAACTCCTTTGTTTCTGTTTTTGTTTTTTTTTTTAATTATTTTTTATGTCTCTTTTTAAGGTTTTGTGTGTGTGTGTGTGTGTGAATGGAGGGATAATTTACATGAGACAACATCACTTTAACATTCATCTTATCGTATTTCATTCCATTGCAATGATTACAAATCACTCTGTTCATCATCATTCAACAGTATTTCAGTATTTGCTTCTATATCCTCTGTTTTGTTGTTGTTGTTTTCGGGGAGAGTACACAAGAAAAAACACTTAGGAATACATAATCATTTAAACAACCCAAGGGCACATTCTGAAAGCCTGCCCCTGGCTGCCAGCACACAGCCTTTCTCTTTCCTCAGTTGCTCTATCTTTCCATGTCATCATCTCTGCCTCCCATCTCTGGTGTCAATGCTTCTCTGGATAAGGTTCCACATTCCACTTCTACTCATCTGCCTGCTGAAGGAACACCAGAAACAACATATCCCAAAAGAAAATCGCCATAATCAAACTCTCCAAAATCAAAGAAAATGAGAGAATCCTAAAAACAGACAGGGAAGAGAGAAGTGTTACTTATGAAGGCAAGAAAATCAGATTAAGCTCTGAATTCTCAGCAGAAACCATGCAGGCAAGAAGGCAATGAGGAGACTTATTGTTAAACCCTAAAAGAAAAAGAAAAGAAAAGAAAAAAAAAACAAAAAACTGCCAACCAAGAATCATCTGTCCAGCAAAACTGTCAATCAAATGTGATGTTGCACTCAAGATATCCCAGGATAAACTGAAGCTAAGAGATTTTGTCAAAGCCAATCCAGTGCTTCAAAACATCCTAAATGGAGTAACCTCAAAGACAGTTAATACTTCTTAACTTAGCATGAAAATGAAGATCCAAGCAGAACAAGGAAACATTAACACTAAGAAGAAACTGACAAAAAGTAAAACAAAAAACATGAATCAGCACTAGAAGTCATGCAGAACAAAGGAACAAACAGTACCACAAAAGATTAATGCTGACATACATGCTGACAGCAGTTAATTCATACCTATTGATGGTTACACTGAATGTCAATGGTTTAAATGCACCAGTGAAGAGACACACCATCTTTAGTATGGATTGCATCTCAATATAATGAAAACAAAATATTCACCACTGACCAATTAACAACATTCGTATCAATGGAGAAAAGATACAAGTTGTCAAGGACTTCATTCTTGGATCAACTATCAACACTCATGGATACAGCAGTCAAGAAATCAAACAACGTATTACATTAGGCAAATCTGCTGCACAAGACCTTTTTAAAGTGTTGAAGAGCAAAAATATCAGCTTGAGGACTTATGTGCACCTGACCCAAGCTATGGTATTTTCAGTAACCTCATATGCATTTAAAAGCTGGACAGTGAATAAGGAAGACCATAGAAGAATTGATGCTTTTGAGTTTTGGTGTTGGAGGAGAATATTGAAAGTGCTATAGGCTGCCAAAAAAACCAACAGATCTGTGTTGGAAGAAGTATAACCTGAGTGCTCTTGGGAGGAAAACTTTGTCTCTCATACTTCAGACATATTGTCAGGAGGAACCAGTCACTAGAGAAGGATATAATGTTTGGTAAGTTGGGGGGTCATAGAAAAAGAGGAAAACCCCTTGCAAGATGGATTGGCAAAGTGGCAGCATCAATGAGCTCAAGTATGGCAACAATTGTGACTGGCAGTATTTCGTTCTGTTGTATATAGGGTCACAACGAGTCAATACTGACTTGATGGCACCTAACAACAGCAACTAGAATTGAAGAAAGAAATAGATAAATATACAATTATAGTGGGAGATTACCCTATAGTCTATTAACTTTTCCCTCCATTTAAGACAATATATTGTATCCTGCAATATACCTGACCTTCTCACCACCTGGATCTCTCTTCCTATATATTTTCTCTTCTTTGACATTGTTATTATTGTGATCATTGATTGGTCTCATAGGGCCTCTGAATTCATTGTTGCAATTTTGTTCTGTTCTGAACTCCTCTATCTGTCCACTGAGTTTCTGGTGGTCTTGACACATCTGTCAATCTCTGGTTGTTGTCTGTTCCTGTTGGTTTTCATTCCAAAGAACTCCCTTTAGGATCCTGTCCTTCTTCTAATAGAAAGTCTATGCCTGCTTCTAACACATTTGTCTCAGTTACTCTTTTCTGGTTTTTGACATATGCTGAGATCTTTTGTTATTTTTTTCTTGGACATTTTCAATCATTAGATGCATTTTCAACGATTAAATGAATATATGTTGCTATGTTTTTAAGCTTACTGAGTGTCTTCTGGTGGATGTGATCTGGAGATAAGCTACCCTCTTCACATGTAATGCATAGCAGCTGGTATTGACTCCTGTCCAGAGGGTGGAAAAATATTGGGTATGTTTCTAGCCTGGTTATAAGACCACAATTGCTGTCTCTTCTTGAGTAATGCATGGAGATAAAAGCTCCCACTCCCTGGAAAAAAAGTGAGACCAAAAGGACCAAAAGCAGAAACACTATAAAAGTAGACACAAAAACCACCACTCAAAACCAAAACTAAAACCATAGGCAACTGTCCAGTAGCCTTTACTGCACAGGTCAGAGTCCATGCACAGTAGAAACCTCCAGCAGTGGGTGGGGGTGTCCACTTGCTCAGGCTCCTCCTCTAGCCACCACCCTGGAAGTGCACAGATAGATAATGAGAAATGAATGGGAGAATGATTTCCACTATTTTTATCTCTGAAGGTCATTAGTTAAGTATCTGCATATGCACAAAATGATTCTCAAAACAGTTGTTTCCTTGTGTATAGTAGTTGGTGTTTGCTCTTACCTTCTGTGTTGGGGTTTTACAAGGTGCACATATGGTTTGGCTGTATGGCTAGACGTGCTGCCTCTTGTGCGTGAAGGCAGGAATGAAGGGTCCCATCCAGGTCAACTTTAGGGCTGAGTCCCAGAGTCAGACATCATATGAAGCAGTCAAATAATTAGTTTGTGGGAATGCTGGTGCTCTTAGGAATTTCCTCCCTGTGTCATGGGAAAACTGTGAGCACAATGCTGGACACTTTTGGCAGTGCGTTACCACATGCCTGAAGGTGTTCAGGCAGGGCAGAGAGGGTGCAACTGGGTAGAGGAGGAAAGAAAAGTGAAAAACCCATCACACCTTTTTTTCCTGATGGTGCTCCATGGTTTTTAGAGCTGTAGCATAGTGGTTACGAATGGGGAAGCAAACCGCAAGGTCAGCAGTTCAAAACTATCAGCTGTTCCGTGGGAGAAAGATGAGGCTTTCTGCTCCCATAAAGATTTACAGCCTCGGAAACCCTGTACAGGGTAGCTATGAATCAGAACCGACTCCACGGTACATAACAACAACAACAACAACAACAACAATCACTGTATCAGTCTTGCTGTTGCCCTTCCCTCTGATATCAGCATAGGGCGAGGGACCTGCAGGCAGCATTCTGATTCCTTATATTATATCATAGCTTTGGATCTGTTCTGGTAAAGCACCTTCTCTGTTTTGGGTTTGTTTTTTTTTGTGTGTGTATGTGCCTCCACCTAGGAACCAATGCCTTCAGTTCTGCTTGCACTTCTTTCTTCGTATCATCTGTTGTTGATGATATGATGATACCCCTTGAAATGCTTGAAAATTGAACTATTCTATTTAGTACAGTGACTCTGTGTACTTCTGTCATCTTTTTATGCTTCTTGCATAATTCTATACTTTGTCCAGTAAATACTTAAATATTATAACAGAATTTTTTCATGATTTTTTCAGTTTCTTCACTTTTACAAATGCTGAACAAATCCTTCCATTTTGATATTTCAGTTCCAGGCCTTTTTTCATTATAACACTTTCCTTTGTCCATTTAAGCTGTCATTTAGCATTTTCTGTTAAGCAGTTTTAATTAATAATTTCTTCCATTTGCTTTAGATTTTTATCCCCAAAAATAGTTTTGTAGTAAATTCTGACATCCATTTTTGTCTTTATCTCTTACCTGCCTTTTTAATGACCTTTTGTTTTCTTCATATATAATGACAATGATGTCAGCTCATAACTCCTTTGGTCTTTGAGAATTACTAATAAAATATCGAGTTTGTGCATGAGATGGTCTCTCCATTTATGTAGAATATGTTGTTGTTGTAGTTAGATACCATTGAATCAGTACCAACTCATTACATAACAAAACAAAACACTGCCCAGTCCTGTGCCAACCTCACAATCATTGCTATGTTTGAACCTATTGTTGGTGTTGGTGTCACTGTACCAATTCATCTTGTTGTGGGGGGTCTTACGTTTTTACTTAGACTATCCATTTTAACAAATGTGATATTGACCTCCACGGACTATTTCCATCTGACAATATGTCCAAAGTAGGAGAGACAAGTCTGTCCTTCCTTACTTTGAAGGACCATTCTAGTACTACTTTTCCCAACATAGATTTGTTTGTTCTTTTAGATAGTCCAGTACTTTTAATATTTTCCTCAAGACACCATAATTAAAATTCATCAATCATTCTATGATCTTCCTTATTCACTGTCCAACTTTCACATACATTTGAGGTTATTGAAAATTCCATGGCTTGGGTCAGGTGCATCTTAGTCCTCAAAATTATATTTTTGCTCTTGAACACTTTAGAAAGGTCTTGTACATCAGACTTGTATAATGCAATGCACATGTTTGATTTCTTGACTCTTGCTTCCAGCAATGCTGATGACTAACCAAGCAAAATAAAGTATTTGAAAACTTCAATCCTTTCTCTATTTATATGGATATTATTTAGTTGTCTACTGGTGAGGATTTTTGCTTTATTTACATAGAGGTGCAACCTATACAGAAGTTTCTCATTTTGATTTTCATCAGTAAGTCCTTTAAGAAGGAGTTTGTATCATCTGCACTTCACATGTTGTTAATGAGTCTTCTTCCAATCCTGAGGCCAAGACAATATCATTAATACCTCATGTAAGTAAAATTTTGCTAAAGATTTTAAAATGGCTGAAAATGTACCTTGGCAGAGAATTGCCATAGCTTCAAGTTCGATTCAGAAGAGGATGTGGAATGAAGGATATCACTGCTGATATCAGATTTGCTTTCAGCAAAGAACATCAGAAATATGTTTTCCTGTGATTTATTAATTGCACAACTGCTATCAATTGTGAAGATCATGACAAACTATGGGCAACACTGCACAGAATAAGCATTCTTGAACACTTAATTGTACTCATGAGGAATCTGTACACAGACCAAGAGGCAGTCACTCAAACAGAGCAAAAACACATAAAGGTGTGCTCCAGGGTTGTATTCTTTCAAATTATTTACGCAATCTGTACATGGAGCACATAATCTGAGAAGGTGGAGTATACTTAACATCAAACCACTCATCTGTCAGTTTGTCTTAATGTGGTGGAATATGTGTTGCTGTGATGCTGGAAGATATGCCACAAGTATTTTGATGCCAGCAGGGTCACTGAGGGTGGATAAGTTTCAGTTGAACTGTCAGACTAAGACAGACTTAGAATAATAAGCAGTGTGTTTCTTCCAAATGATTGGTGGTATTAGTGGTGTGCTGTGGAGTCAGTTTCGACTCATAGAAAACCTGCATAGCATGTCTGAGGCTATACATCTTTGCAGGAGCAGAAAGCTTCATCTTTCTCTCATGTAACCACGGTAGTTTCAAACTCCTGACCTTGAGATTAGCAGCTCTATTTGTAACCTCTACACTACCAGAGCTCCTACAAACTAAAGCATTGAATATTGAAATATGAAAATAGCACTGGAGTATTATGATTAGTGTTGGAAGATAAGACCTTCAGCTTGTAAGGCACTCAAACTATGATTGGGGAAGTGCTGCCTCCTCAAAGGAGAATTGACCTTGATTATGTTAATGGAGTAAAGCTTTCAGAATGAAACAATGTCCGATCAAAGGCCAACCTCACTACTCTTGCCAAACTTGAGTCCATATATGCTGTCACCTGGCCAATCCATCTCGATGGGCGTCTTCCTCTTTCTCTTTTACCCTCCATCTTACCAAACATGATATCAGTCTCCAGCGACTGGTCCCTCCTGACAATATGTCAGAAGTATGAGAGATGACTGTTTGGCCATCTTGGCCTCTAAGGAGCACTCTGGCTGCACTTCTTCCAAAACAGTTCTATTGGTTCTTTAGCAGCCCATGGCACTTTCAATATTCTCCTCCAACACCGTAACTCAAAGGCATCAATTCTTCTATGGTCTTCCTTACTCACTGTCCAGCTTTTGCATGCATATGAGGTGACTGAAAATACCATGGCTTAGGTCAGGCACATCTTAGTCCTCAAGCTGAAATCTTTGCTCTTCAACACTTTAAAAATTTCCTGGGCAGCAGATTTGCCTAATGTAATAAGTCATCTGATCTCTTGACTGCTGCTTCCGTGAGTGTTGATAGTTGATCCAAGAAGAATGAAGTCCTTGACAACGTCAATCTTTTCTCCATTGATAAGAATGTTGTTTATTGGCCCAGTGGTGAGGATTTGGGTTTTCTTGAAATTGAGATGTAATCCATACCGAAGGATGTGCTCTTTGATCTTCATCAGTAAATGTTTCAATTCTTCTTCACTTTCAGCAAGCAAGGTTGTATCATATGCATATTGCAGGTTGTTAATGAGTCTTCCTCCAATCCTGACACCACGTTTTCTTCATAGAACCCAGCTTCTCGTATTATTTGCTCAGCATACAGGTTGAATAAGTATGGTGAAAGAATACAACCCTGTCTCACACCTTTCCCAATTTTGAAACATCCAGTGTTCCCATGTTCATTTCGAACAGCTGCTTCTTGGTCCAGATACAGATTCCTCATGAGCACAATTAAATGTTCTGTAATACTCATACATCTCAGTGTTGTCCATAGCTTGTCATGATCCACACAATTGAAAGCCTTCGAGTAGTCAATAAAGCATAGGTAAACATCTTTCTGATATTCTCTGCTTTCAGCCAAGTTTCATTGGACATCAGCAATGATATCTCTCATTCCACGGCCTCTTCTGAATCCAGCTTGAACCTCTGGAAGTCCTCTGTCAATGTATTATTGCAGCCATTTCTGTATTATGTTTAGCAATCCTTTACTCACTTGAGATATCAAAGAGATTGTCTGATGATTTCCACATTCCATTGGGTCACCTCTCTTTGGAATGGGCACAAATATGGATCTCTTCCAATCCGTCGGCCAGATAGTTGTCTTCCAAATTTCTTGGCAGAGATGAGTGAGTGCCATTTGTGCTGTCTCACTTTCTTGAAAGATTTCAATTTTTATTCCATCAATTCCTGGTGTCTTGTTCTTTGCCAATTCCTTCAATGCACTTTGGACTTCCTCCCTGAATATCATTTGCTCTTGATCATATGCTACCTCTTGAAATGGTTGAACATTAACCATTTCCTTTTGGTACAGAGACTGTGTGTATTTCTTCCTTCTCCTGTTGATGCTTTCTGCATTATCCAATGTTTTGACCTGAGAATCTTTCAATAATGAAAGTCGAGGTTTGAATGTTTTCTTCAGTTCCCCCAGCTTGAGGAATGCTGAGCATTTTCTTCCTACTGGTTTTCTGATTCCAGATCTTTGCTCATTTTATTATAATATTTGGCTTTATCTTCTCGAGCTGATCCTTGAAATTTTCTGTTCAGCTCTTGGACCTCCTCATTTGTTCCATTTGCTTTAACATCTTTATGCTGGAGAGCAAGTTTCAGAGTCTCTTCTGACATCCATTTTGACCTTTTCCTTCTTTCTTGTCTTCTTAAGGCCTTTTTGCTCTCTTCACATGTGAAGAGATGTCATCCCACAACTCTTCTGATCCTCGGTCTTTAGTGTTAATGTATCAAATCTGTTCTTCAGATGATCTCTAAATTCAGGTGGAATATATCCAAGATCATATTTTGGCTCTCATGGACTTGTTTTCATTTTCCTCAGCTTCAGTTTGAATTTGCATATCAATAATTGATGGTCTGTTCCACAGTCTGCCCCAGCCTTGTTTTCACTGATGATATGGAGCTTTTCCGTCTTCTCTTTCCACAGATGTAGTCAATTTGATTTCTATGTGTTCTATCTGGCAAGGTTCATGTGTATAGTAGTCTGTTATGCTGTCTAGAGAAGGTGTTTGAAATGCACAAATCATTGGTTTTGCAGAATTCTATCATCCACAGAAGCTAGTGATAATGAAATTGAAGAATTCCAACAACTTCTTCAGCATGAAATTGATCATACACATAATCAAGATATGTTGTTGTTGTTAAGTGCTGCTAAGTCAATTTCGACCCATAGCAACCCTGACCATTAATAATGAATTAGAAAGCAAGGGATAGAAACAAGAAAGAGGGACTAGCACTAGGAATGTATGTTCTTGGTGATAGAAATAATACTGGAGATTACATGTTAGAATTTTGCTACATCAACGAATTCTTTATTGCAAACACCATTTCAAAGAACATAAAATACAATTAGATACACAAACTTAACCAGATGGAATACACAGAAATCTAATTGACTAAAACTTGTAAAAAGACAATGCAAAAACTTTATATTATCAGCCAGAACAAGCAGAACAAACTGTGAAACAGGCAGTCAATTGCTTATATGCAAGTTTAAGCTGAAGCTGAAGAAAATGAAAATAAATTTACTGGTGCCAAAATTTGACCTTGAACTGAAACCTGTCCACCATGGGTGAATCTGCTGGTATTTAAAATACAGGTGACAGAGTTTCTAGCATCATTGTAACACAAAAGTGACCACACTCCAATGAACTGACAAAGGAGTGATAGAAAAAAAAGAAGAAGAAAGATTTACATATAAATTTAGCCAATCAGGTAGAGGATTTGTTTTGTCAGTGAAACTTTAGTTTAAAATGCTAGGTACACATTTAAGTATATATTTTGTTGGTGGTGGTATTAAGTGCTATCCAGTGGGTTCCAACTCATAGCAACCCTGTATAGGGTTTCCAAGGATCAGCTGGTGAGATTGAGTCAGTGACCTTCTGGTTCAAATGACCTTGAAGTTCAGTGCATTACCCCAGAACTTCAATAGCACCAGACCAGAATTCCAAATATATATGAAAATTTCAATGTGTAAGTAGAAGCATGCATGGTTGTGCCATTTTACTAAATTCTCTAACTCATCTCATTGAATCTTTGTTTATGGTAAATTAGATGGGAGCATTTAGGGCACAAAGATTCCCAAGCACTCATTTCATGAAACATCTTTTGTATTATTAAAGAAAGCAAATTGAAAAGAAATGCATTAAAATATCATAAAGGAATGGGAAAATTAAAGATCTTTTGAAGATTGTCTGCAAACTGAGTTATTTTTTATTCAATTTAAGAATTTGTGTTAAATTAAATAATCATTTTAAAGAAAAATTAGAAGCAGGAATGTGCTATCCAGTGAAATACTATTAACATAACAGCACATAATATGTTTTTATTACATTCATTAGCAAATACAATCAATTTACTCCTTTTAAAAATGGTCTGTTCTTCTTTTTAATAGATATTACTTAGAAATAAAGATATTAAGCTATTCAAATAGAAAATATACGCTCAATGTGCAACATTGTATGAAAAAATATTTTTTTATCTAAAGATAACGTTATGTTTTTCTATGTTTTGCAGTAATTGAGAAGACAACTTGTCCTCCTGAGTTATTTCATTGAATTTCATGGCTGTTTCATTGCAAATTGAATTCACCATTGTTTTAAATGCTCAGAATTCCCATTCTCTCATTTTCTTTTTATAATACTAAACAAATAATACATAACAGGCTTACATTTTCATCTATGCTATGAAAATGAAGAGGACTTAAAATACTGATGAAGATCAAAGACCACAGCCTCTGGTATCGGTCACACTTCAATGTAAAGTAAACAAAAACATTCACCAATGGACCAATAAATAAGATCAGGATAAATGGAGAAAAGATATATGTTGTCAGAGACTTCAATTTGCTTGGCTCCACCATCAACACTCATGGAAGTAGCAGTTAAGAAATCAAATGATGTATTGCATTAGGCAAATACGTTGCACAAGACCTTTTTATGGTGTTTAAGAATAAAGATGTCAGTTTGAGGACTAAGGTGTCCCTGACTCAAACCATAGTATTTTTAATAGCTTCATGTGCATGTAAACGTTACCCAATGAATAAGGAAGCATACAGAAGAACTGATGCAGTTGAACTATGTTGTTGGAGAAGAATACTTACAGTATCACAGACTATCAGAAGAACAAACAAATCTGTGTTGAAAGAAGTACAGTCAGATGCTCCTTTGAAGCCAGGAATGGGCAGCCTTTGTTTCTCATACTTCATTGTCAGGAGGACAGTGCTATACCCAGAAAAGGGTATACTGCTTGGTAAAATGGAAGGAGAACAAAAAAGAGAGGGAACCCCAATAAGATGGATTGGCCCAGCAGCATCAACAATAAGCTCAAGAGTGGGAGCAATTGTGAGGGTGTCACAGGACAGGGTGATATTGCATTCTGTTGTTCATTGTGTTGTTATGGATCACATCCAACTCAACTGCAGCTAACAATAACAACAATGATGAGATACAAAATTTGTATGAGCATTGTTGGTCTTGTTGTTAGGTGTGATCGAGTTGTTACTGACTCATAGTGACCCTATGCACAACAGAATGAAACAGATTAGACCCGATCCTGGTCTAATCTCACAATTGTTGCTATATTTGAGGCTATTGATGCTGTCACTTTGCGAATCCATCTTGCTGGGGGGTCTTCTTCTTTTTCTCTGACCCTCCACCTTACCAAACATGCTATCCTTCTCCAGTGACTAGTCCCTCCTGACAATATGTTTGAAGTATGATAGATGATATCTGGCCATCTTGGTTTCCAAAGAGCACTCTGGTTGTACTTCATCCAACACATAACTATTTTTTCTTTTGTCAGTCCATGGTACTTTCAACATTCTCCTCCAACACCATAACTCAAATGCATCAATTCTTTGGTCTTCTGCATTCATTGTCCAGCTTTCACAAGCATTTGTGGTTATTGAAAATACCATGGCTTGAGTCAGGTGCACCTTAATCCTCAAGCTGACATGTTTGCTCTTCAAAGTTTTAAAAATGTCTTGTGCAGCAGATTATCCTAATGCAATATGCCATTTTATTTCTTGATTGCTGCTTCCATGAATTTTAATGGGTGATGTGAAAAAAATGAAGTCTGTGACAACTTCAATCTTTTCTACATTGATAAGAATGTTTATTGGTCCAGTGGTGAGGATTTTTGTTTTCTTTACATTGATATGCAATCCATACTGAAGGCTGAAGCTCTTCCCTTTTAGGGAGATATTTTCATTACAAAGTAGGTGTCACACACAATTATCTATTTTCAGTACCATTGCACTACTGTGTTCTTTATATAAAAGCATACTTAGAATTTAAATGTGTCCTTGTGTGGTGCTGTGGTATACTTCACTGGACTTCAGGGTTGGTGGTTCAAATTTACTAGCTTCTCTTTGAGCACACTATAAAAGTGGGTGTGAGTTGGAAGCATCACTTAACAGTGACAACATACCATAAATTCTCACAACTGGAGCAGTAGACAATTGTTGTTATTGTTGTCAGGTGCTATTGAGTCGGAACCTACTCATAGCGACCCCATGCACAGCAGAACGAAACAATGTCTGATCTTGGGCCAACCTCACTACCGCTGCCACACTTGAGTCCATCAATGATACCACCTGGCCAATCCATCTCGTTAGGGGTCTTCCCCTTTTTCTCTGACCCTCCTCCCTACCCAGCATGACACCCTTCCTTCTCCAGTGACTGTTCCCTCCTGACAATATGTTCAAAGTATGAGAAATGAAGCTTAGCCATCCTGGCCTCTAAGGAGCACTCTGGCTGCACTTCTTCCAAAACAAAAGTATTGGTTCTTTTGGCAGTCCATGGCACTTTTAGTATTATCCTCCAACACCACAACTCAAAGTTATCAATTCTTCTACTATCTTCCTTATTCACTGTCCAGCTTTCGCACCCATATGAGGCTATTGAAAATACCATGGCTTGGGTCAGGAGCACCTTAGTTCTCAAGCTGATATCTCTGCTCTTCAATACTTTAAAAAGTTCCTGTGCAGCAGATTTGCCCAGTGCAATACGTCATCTGATCTCTTAACTGCTGCTTCCGCGAGTGTTGATAGTTGATCCAAGAAGAATGAAGTCCTTGACAACTTCAATCTTTTCTCCATTGTTAAGAATGTTGTTTATTGGTCCAGTGGTGAGGATCTTTTTTTCTTGACATTGAGATGTAATCCATATCGAAGGCTGTGCTCTTTGATCTTCATAAGTAAATGTTTCAAGTCCTCTTCACTTTCAGCGATCAAGGTTGTATCATCTGCATATCGCAGGTTGCTAATGAGTCTTCCTCCAATCCTGATGCCACGTTTTTCTTCATAGAACCCAGCTTCTCGTATTATTTGCTCAGCATACAGGTTGAATAAGTATGGTGAAAGAATACAACCCTGTCTCACACCTTTCCCAATTTTAAAACATTGAGTGTTCCCATGTTCTGTTTGAACAACTGCTTCTTGGTCTAGGTACAGATTTCTCAGAAGTACAATTAAGTGTTCTGGAATACTCATACTTCTGAATCCAGCTTGAACCTCTAGAAGTTCTCTGTCAATGTATGATTGTAGCTGTTTCTGTATTACAATAGACATCATGATAAATGAAGAAAATATTGAAGTTGTAAAGAAAATCATTTAATTTGGATCTGCAATGTTCATGGAGATATCAATCAAGAAATCAAAGGATGTATTACACTAGACAGATATGCTTCAAAAGAATTCCTAAAAGAGTTAAAAAGTAAACATGCCATTTGAACACTAATATACATATGGCTCAATACATATGCTTGTTAATAATAAATAATAAATAATAAATAAAAAATAATAAATAATAATTGATGCATTTGAATTATTGTGTTGGCAAAGAATAGAATATACCAAGGACTATGAAAACTACCAAAAATCATTGTTGTAAGAACTTCAGCCAGAATGCTTTATAGAAGCAAGGATGGCAAGACATTGTTTCATGTTCTTTGTACATGTTATGAAGATGCAACAAACCCTGAAATAAGACAAATTATTTCATAAAAGGTCAGCAATAAATAAATAAATATTCTAAAGGAGATGAAATGACACAGTGGTTGCAACAAGGTGCTCAAAAATATATATTTTGAGATTGGTGTAAGATAGGGAGTCAACTCCAGGGCTTCTAACACAAATATAGCATAATTTACAATGAACATATGACATTTAAAACACTTCAAGTTTATATAGAAAGATGAAGGAAGAATAAAAAGAAGATGGAAGGAATACAAAGAGTCATGATTCCAAAAATAATTGGTCAGTGTTCAACCATCTCAGGGGATAGTATAAGATTAAAAACTAATGGTAGTGCTTTTCCTTCTTTCTCTCCTCCCTTATGCCTCCTGTCTTCTCTCTCTCCAGCAGAGGTTTATCTTCCTCACCCTGAATAAAGGTCTCTAGATGGGCCATTTGGAGTGAGGTGTGGTTGATGAGCGGCATCGGGGTTGGTTTTTCCCTTTCATTGGTGTCAGAAGCAGGATGGTTGAGGCCCCCAATTTAACATCGGAAGGCCCAGGACCCCAATTTTCCCAGCGCCCTAACCCGCTCATTTCAACATACTCTCCCAGTGCCCGCGATCATCTTCCCTGACGCCTTCTCAGCATCCATCACCAGCAGGAGTCAATTCTTCAGCCCTCTGGCTTGGTTCCGAAGACCTAGAACTGCGGGCCTAAGCCCAGTCCAGCTGCTGACCTGGTTCCATCACTTCTTGGTATCCCATTGAAGAACCCAATGGCTACTGACAACACCGCCAACAACAACAAAGCCATCGCTGACCGTGGTCCAAGACCAAAGACCAAAGACAGCCGCATTGCCACAATGCCAGCAGGAAGTAGCTACAGAAAAATGACCTTCATCCCTTCTCCCACGGGCATGGATCATAGAGAATTCATTTTTCTTATTTAAGCAAAGAGGGGGAAATGTTACAATGTTACAATACCTTCCGGTTCTTTCCTCTCCCTTCCCTCCAACTCCATTTTGTCTGTTTCCCCGCCCTAAGCTACAAGGAGCATAGTTTAAAGGACAATGTGGCTTTTGATAGGCCAGAGCTAAATCACCCCAGCAATGACCACTCCCTTCCTGTTGAATCTATATAAATCCCCTCCCTTCCTGTTGATGCTCTCTTCCTTCTTTCTCTCCTCCCTTCCGCCTCCTGCCTTCTCTCTCCGGCAGAGGTTATCTTCCTCACCCTGAATAAAGGTCTCTAGATGGGCAAAAAACAAAACAAAACAAAACAAAACAAAACAAAAAAAAACTAATAGTACTGAATAAAGAATTCCAAGCTTTTCTGAAGGCATTATTGAAAATTAAGGCTTCAGGAATTGATAGAATACAAATTAAGACATTTCAACAAAGGGATGCAAGTCTGGAGCATTCTCAGAATGCCAAGATATTTGGAAGACAACTACTGAAAAACTAGCAAGAATAAATCTATATTTATGTCCATCCTTAAAGAAAGATGATGTAATGAAATGTAGAAACTATGGGAGTATATCCTTAATACCCAAGCAACAAAAATTGTGCTGAAGATAATTCAAAAATGATTGCAGCAATACATCAATAGGACGCTCCCAGAATTTAAAACTGGATTCACTAGAGTACATGAAACAAGAAATACCACTGTTGGTATGAGTTGGATTTTGACTGAAAGCAGAGAATACCAGAAATATGTTTACATACATGGCATTGACAATGCAAAGACATTGAACTGTGCAGATCATTACAAATTATGGCTAAAATCGGGAAGAATTGGAATTGCAGAATATTTATTTGTGTAATCTTTTCCCTTCTCTTAACTCTAACAAGTTTTCATTGGGACGGGACAGAGTTTTGTATTGCTTTTTTGTTTTTTGTTTTTTTTTTTGGTCTGTTTGTTTTAGTTTTTATTCAAGACAATATACAAACAGAACTGTACAGCATGGAATTTTCAATATGTTTCTAGTTCAGTGTGGTAACTACTTAGTTGTTGTTAGGTATCATCCAGGCAGCATCTACTCCTAGCCATGACAGAACAAAACACTACCTGGTCCTGCAACCATCTTACAATTGTTCTATGGTTGAGTCTATTCTTGCTGCCACTGTGCCAATCCATCTATCTGGGGGTTTTCTTATTTTTCATTGACAATCCATTTTACCAAAGATGATGTCCTTCTCCAGGGACTGACCCCGTCCTATAATATATCCAAAGTATGAAATATGAAGTATGGCCATGCTGGCTTCCCAGGATCATTCTGGGTCTACTTTTTTCAACACATATTTGTTTATTTTTTCGGCAGTCCAAAATTATATATTTAATATTCTCCAAGGAGCTCTGGTAGCGTAGTGGTTACTAATCAGGCTGCAAACCTTAAGGTCAGCGGTTCAAAACTACCAGCTGCTCCGCGGGAGAAAGATGAGGCTTTCTACTCCCATAAAGATTTACACCCTCGGAAACCCTGTGCAGGGTCGCTAGTGTTCAGAACTGACTCGACGGCACTTAACAACAACAAGAACATTATAATTCAAGTCTGTCAACTATTCTATGGTATTTCTTATTCACTGTCCAACTTTCACACACTTATGAGGTTATTGAAAACACCATGACTTGGGTCAGGCGCATCTTAGTCCTCACACAGACATCTTTGCTCTTCAATACTTTAAAGAAGTCTTATGCAATAAATTTTCCTAATGCAATATGTTGTTCGATTTCTTGACTGCTGTTTCCATGACTGTTGATGGTTGATCAGAGCAAAACGAAGTCTTTAACAACTTCAATCTTTTCTCCATTTATATTGTTGTTATTGTTGTTGTTATGTGCCATGGAGTCAGTTCCGATGTATAACTACCCTGTACAAGGTTTCCAAGATTGTAAATATTTACAGGAGTAGAAAGCCTCATCTTTCTCCCACGGAACAGCTGGTAGTTTCAAATTGCTGACCTTGTGTCTCAAAGCACGTTTGGAATCCAGTGGTGAAGATGTTTGTTTTCTTTTCATTGAGGTATAACCCACACCGAAGGCTGTGGTCTTTGAACTTCATCAATAATATTTTAAGTCCTTTTCACTTTCAGTAAGAAAAGTGGTATCATCTGTATATTGCAGACTGTTAGAGAGCCTTCCACCAACTCTGATGCCATGTCTTTCTTCATAAAATCGATTTTCTCATATTTGTGCTTAGCATGTTGTTGTTAAGTGCTGTCAATTCAATTTTGACCCATAACTACCCTGCATATGGTTTCCAAAGAGCAGTTGGTGAGCTTGAACCACTGACCTTTCAGTTCAAATGACTTTGCAGTTTGCTGCATTGCCCACAGTGCCACACCAGGACTCAGCCTATAGACTAATTAATTATGGCGAATGAATACAACCATGGTGCAAACCATCCCTAATTTTAGATTATTGGGTGTTACCTTGTTCTGTTCTAACAACTGCCTCTTCATCTATGTATACATTCCTCATGAAAACAATTAGGTATTCTGGAATGCTCATTCTCTGCAGTGTGGTCCATTTTTTGTTGTTGTTGTTGTTGTTGTTGTTGTTGTTAGGCACCATCAAGTCGATACCTACCCATAGCAACCTTATGCATAACAGAACTAAACACTACCCAATCCTGGACCAACCTCACCACTGTTGTCATGCTTGAGTCCATCGATGCTGCCACTTGGCTAATCCATCTCGTTGGGGGTCTTCCTTTTTTTCTCTGACCCTCTGCCTTACCAAACATGACATCCTTCTCCAGTGACTGGTACCTACTAACAATATGTCTGAAATACAAGTGACGAAGTTTGTCCATCTTGGTCTCTAAAGAGCACTCTGGCTGCACTTCTTCCAAAACGGATCTATTGGTACTTTTGGAAGCCCATGGAATTTTCAATATTCTCCTCCAACACCAGAACTCAAAAACATCAATTCTTCTATTGTCTTCCTTATTCACTGTCCAGCTTTCACATCCATATGAGGTTATTGAAAATACCATGGCTTGGATCAGGCCAGGTACACCTTAGTACTCAACCTGACATCTTCAACACTTTAAAAAGGTCTTGTGCAACAGATTTGTCCAATACAATATTCCGTTTGATTTCTTGACTGCTGTTTCCTTGAGTGTTGATAGTTGATCCAAGAAGAATGATGTCCTTGACAACTTCAATCTTCTCCATTGATAAAAATGCTGTTTATTGGTCCAGTGGTGAGGATTTTTGTTTTCTTGACATTGATATGTAATCCATACCAAAGGCTGTGCTGTTTGATCTTCATCAGTAAATGTTTTAAGTCCTCTTTACTTTCAGCAAGCAAGGTTGTATCATCTGCATATTGCAGGTTTTTAACTAGACTTCCTCCAATCCTGATGCCACATTTTTCTTCAAATAACACAGCTTCTTGGATTATTTCTCAGCATACAGGTTGAATGAGTATGGTGAAAGAATACAACCTTGTCTCATACCTTTCTTAATTTTAAACCATTCAGTGTTCCCATGGTCTGTTTGAACAACTGCTTCTTCGTCCAGGTACAGATTCTGCGTGAGCACAATTAAGTGTTCTGGAATACTCATACTTCACAATGTGGTCCATAGCTTGTCATAATCCACACAATCCAAAGCTGAGGTAATAAACTTTGTGGTATTCTTGCCTTCAGCAAGATCCATCTGTCATTAGTAATGGTATCTCTCCTTCCATATCCTCTTTATTTATCCAACTTGAACCTCTGGCAGTTCCTTGTCAATATATTATTACAGGTATTTTTAAATTACTTTTAGCAAAAATTTACTTACATGTAATATTAATGATTCTGTACTGTGATTTCCACATTCTGTTGCATCACATGTCTTTGCATTGGCACAAATACGGATCTCTTGCAATCATTTGGCCAGGAAGCTGTCTTCCAAGTTTATTGGTATAGATGAGTTATTGTCATTGACACATCATTCAATATTTCAATCTTTATTCCATCTATCCCATTTCCTTGTTCTTTACCAATGCCTTCAGTGGACCTTGGACTTATTTCTTCAGGATCATTGTTTCTTGATTATATGTTTCCTCTTGAAATGGTTGGACATCAGCCATTTGTTTTGGTACAGTGATTCTGTGTATTCTTTCCATCTTCTTTCTGCATAATTAAATATTTTACCTATAGAATCCTGCAATATTGCAAGTCAAGTTTTGCAATTTCTCATGTGCCTGATTAAATTGAAGTTGAAAGCAAAATAAGTCCATGAGAGTCAAGCTATGACCATAAACATATTCATCTGAACTTAGAGAGTATGTCAAGAAAACATTTGATGCATTAGACACTAATGACCCAAGACTAAGAGTCTTTTGTGATGACATCAGAAACATCATTCAGGAAGAAAGCAAATGAACACTAAGAAGACAAAAATGAAGAACAAGACCAAAATGGATATCAGAAGAGACTCTGTAACTTGCTCTCCAGGTTAGATATGCTACAAGCAAATGGAAGACATGAGGAAGTAAAACAGCTGAATCAAAAATTTCAAAAAGCATCTTGAGAAGACAAAGTCAAATATTATAATGAAATTTCCAAAGATCTGAAATTAAAAAACCTAAAAGGGAAGAACATGCTTAACATTTTCAAGCTGAAGAAACTTAAGAAAAATTGATAAATAATAAATACATGGTATTTGTCATTATTCAGGACTAATCTGTACTAATCTGATTTCTAGAACAGTGTTTGTTATGGAGGTAGTGGATTAACTGCTGATGCATTGTGAGCATTGCAATCATACATATGAATTAAAATGTGATGAATCATTGAATGGGAAACTGATAGGATGTGTAAGCTTTAATCCAATTAACAGTAAAAAGAATACAACAGTGTTTGTGATTTAAAGAACAAAGGATTATCAGTTCCTAAAAACTGATGATCTGCTGCACAAGACATCTTTAATGCATTGGAAAGCAAAGTTATTGATTTGAGAACTAATGTATATCTGGTCCAAACCATGGTATTTTCAGTAACCTCATATGTATATGAAAGTTGGACAGTGTATAAGAAATGCCATAGAAGAATTGATGCATTTGAACTACATTGTTGGAAGAGAATATTGAAAGTACCATGCGCTGCCAAAAGAACAAACAGATAAGTGTTGGAGGAAGTGCAGCCAGCATGCTCGTGGAAGCCAGGATGGCCAGACTTCATGTCTCAGACTTTGCACATGTTATCAGGAGGGACCAGTCCCTGGAGAAGAAACTCATATTTGGTAAAATGGAGAGTCCGAGAAAAACAAAAAGTCTGAACAAGATGGATTGTTACAGTGGCAGCAGAGATGGGCAGAGTTTGCAATGATTGTTAAGTTGGTGTGGGACCAGGAAGTGTTTTGTTCTGTTGTGCTGAGTCACTATGAGTCAGCACTGAATGATGACCTCTAACAACAACAACGATATTTAATCCTATTAATTCCAATTTATAATTTGATCTGTGATTAAAGCCTTTCTTGTTTTAAGAAGTAATTTTTTTTTCAGATAAGAAATATTTATTCTGATACAACTAAATGCTCCCTAAAAAGCATGAAAAAAAAATCAGATCTGGCTTTGGGGACTTTAAAATGTCTATATTTTGGTACTTTTAGTCCTGTCTCATTTTCAGCTTTATTTTTCCAACTTCCATTCTATCACAGCCCACATGCAATCTCTCCTGTGTACCCTCTCAAGGTAGGCAATTCTCAGTTCATGTTCCCTTTCACCTTGAAAATATCACAGTGTGAAACAATTTTCAACAAGTAAACAGCATGATATCTGTTATTGCTGATCCTGATTGGAGATGACCCCACTTACTGGCCTAAGTATGTACCCTTAATTTTCAATCTGTAGTCAAATCCTTCTCAGGTTTCCCTCCTATGTCTCTCACCTTTGTCTTTCCTCACAGTACATTATTCTCTTGACTTCCTGATAGAATTCCTCTTTCATACAAACTCATTCTTTATGAGCTGCTACTATTATAATTACTTTCCATCCATCTTTATGCTTATATAGCCACACTATATTCTTTGAGATAAATACTCAACATCCTTACTCCTTCTTCAGGGTTCTCTGCCAAGTCATCCCAGCTCCTCATTTCTTCCCAAAGCTCAACTGACTTACTTGTTTATTGTTGTTAAGTGCCGTCGAGTCTTCCTCAAAGCCATGTTTTTGTAATCCTTTTCTTAACATTTTCTTTTAATTAAATTGTTTTTGATGGCTCTATTTGTTGCCTGCTATTAAAAACTAGATGACCAAGGTACAGAACTTCCCTACCTGGATCCACCAAACACCATCACCATTCTTATATAAGATTGACTCAAACTGAGCACACCTTGTATGGTAAATGGGAGGTGTGTTACATTGGCTATTCATGAAGACAAAAGTGGGACTCTATGGTAATTCAAGTCGAGATCAAGTCTATTGAGACATTCCAATTTTGTCAAAAATGTCCTATATCTCCAAAGGCAATGTGGATGTATATATATATAAATGAGCACCACCCATTGCTGTACTGAGCACAATGAGACTTAACCATCTTGCCTATTTTTACTATCCAAATAAGGAAACTACATCCCTTCCTTCCAGATGTAAAGCAGGCAAAGTCCATAAGAAGCAGACAGATACTAAAGAGCATCTTATCTTGTTTTGAGAGCACCAGGGATGATACAGACTCCCAGAGAATGAAGGCATACTATGTCTCTGCAGGAAACCCACCTCTGTCTGCCCTGAAAAATCTCTGTGGCACACAAACATTTATCCCATGGACAAAAAGACTTTGGTTTCTATTTCACCTACCTATTTATTTTCAGTGTTCTATGAGGGATTTCCAACAAGAAATCCACCCATCCATCTGATATTCCCACCCCTGAAGTTTCTGAAGTGTTACCCCTCTCAATAGATTTATAGTAGGTATACAAGAAAAATAAATATCATGATAGGAAAGTGGTTGGGGGTTCTTTAAAAGTAGTGATGTGCTGGGATGAGGTTGGGGGTTGAAATCTCTGTGTGTCTGGAATGAAGCCTGCTCTGGTCAGATTGGTCACAAATCCAGGGGCTGGTAATCTGATCATCTTCTTTCTCATATTCATGCTGTGTTTTCTTCAGAGTCCCTTCTCCTATTCCCAGCCTGTGACAGTGTGATAAGACACAAGAAATTTAGTCATCATTGCTTCTGCAAAGGAGCTCAGTGAGGGGATTATGATATCCCATAACCCTTACATTAGCCACGGACTGGGGCAGTATCTGCTCTGATTACAGGACTGTACACAGCAAGGATTCCCCCCTTGTCTCTTCTTGCTGATGTTTTTCTCCCCCTGTTTTAGTTATATATTTATCTCATAAAAAGAAATCTTTAAAAGATTACCAAAAGCCAGAAATAGTCATCATCCCAATCAGCCTTCCCAATCTCAGAGAGCAGCCCTCAGAAGTGGTGCGTCTCAGATGTGGTTGCACTTCTCCCCAACATGGGCTAGATAACTGTCAAGGGCGTTATCAGGAGCGCTCATCTGCCTTTCCATCTTTATTAGGAAATGCAGGCAGTGTAAGCTGAACAAATCAACATGGAATACAGAGAGGATGCCAAGGGAGCAGCGATTTAAGGAAAATAGAAGGAGTTACAGAGGCAAAGAAAACAGAGTTGCTTCCTATTGCTCATGGACATGGCACTGTTTTGCCAAGAGGCCATTTCTAACAATAGATGATGCACTTGGTTTGGGGGTATTCATGAATGTATGCTGCAAGAAATGGGGAAATGCCTCCTATGACACCACTTTTCAGATACCTTTGTTCTGCAAATCCTATGTACAGAGCTTTCATTTATAATTCTGCAGTTAAAAGCATATAACACACACACACATATATATATATAGTTGTTGTTGTTGTTGTT
>NW_006408713.1:1061913-1069585 GCF_000296735.1 Chrysochloris asiatica
TATATAATTTCTTTCTTTGGGACAATTGATAAATATGTAGAACATTTATCAATTTCAAAATATTAAATGGCCTTGCCTTTGCACAATATAGAGGGAATATTATGATTTTTGTAATTTTAAAATAGTTGAAAATAGAACAACAAATATAAAACAAATGAATGTTGGATTGAAAAAAACAAAATGCAGGTTAGATCAAGCAGAGAAAGTCGATTGTGGCAAACACCGTAGGCAACTAGGGCTCCATCTCTAGGGGGACACTTTTTGAGTACTGCATAGAATATGCTCTGAAGTGCCAGCTGATGGCATGGTTTGTACTCTCCATAGGCTCCTGGTTTGCTTTATTCAAAGGGAGAGGAAATACTTTGATCTTTTGCAGATGATTGAGTCTGAGTTTGAGTCCTCTCAATGCCAAGGTACTCAAAATGCCTCATGGCTCTCCATAGAGACTTAAGGTGAGCAAGAGCTGGGTGGAAAATGAGGTTATGTGCCAAGTTTATTAGATACTAAGAAAGTAGTGCCCAGTGGGTTCTTCAAACTGTTGAACCAATTTGAAGTGAATTTGATGAATTGCTGCCTATGACTGTCTGCTCACTACTGCTTCTTTCTCTACTGCAATGTTCCAAGCACCTTTCTTTCTATTTCTGTAAATCAAATAATGCCCAGGGTGAGTGCTATACTTTTCACCCTTAATAATCATTTGGTCTTATAGCCATTTTACCACACATTTTTGATTCAAAGCATCTGGGTTACCATCCCCAAGTTCCTTTCTATGAGAGCAATTTGTGTCTATTTTTCTGTTAGTTAATCTCAAATGTTGTAGAACACTATCATTCCTATTCTTACTTGAATCTTACATCCACACCAAAATTTCCTACAGAAAGCATAGTTCTACAGAGGTTAACCATTCCTGAGATTCTTGAAGTTACTCATTATCTCAGTAAAGGGAGATTCCTGGATTTTTTTCAAAGAAACATTAAACAGGTGATTTGTTCCTTACTCATGTGATAAAACTTACTCACTATCCCTTACATTACAGAACCTGGTGAACCTCTCCTTCCCCCACTCCCACACCCCACCACTGCCCCAATACTCTGGCAGTGCAATTTCAGCCACCTTGCTTCAATTACTCATCTCACTTTCATGCACAAGCTTCATTGCACCAGCCCAAGAAGGAATTCCACTCCTACTTGTGTCCTCATAATGATTTAATAACAATATGTATTCAGTCTATATGTTTATCAAATAATATGAGAAGCTAGGCTATATGACTCATATTATATAAAGATTAGAGGAAGACTCACTAACAAGGGTGATATGCAGATGGCAAAAAAATGTATGAAAATGAAGATTTGAAGCAATTACTGTTGTTGTTGTTAGGTACCACCTGTGTCATAGCAACCCTGCGTAGGATTCCCAAGGCTTTAAATCTTTGTGGGTAAAGCAGAAACCCTCACCCTTCTCCAGTGGAAAAAATGAGGACCATATGGGCCCAGTGCACTGGATCCAGTGAATCATGAGCCTGTATATGTTGGAAGTATCCATGAATGTAGATTTCATTTATCCAAAGAACAGCAGTGACCCGGGGGGAAAGCTTGAAAACATGATGGTGGATGGATGAAGGCAAGTCCAAACACACCCGATAACATGCCCAATGCAGATAAGACAATGTGCTATAGAGAATGATTGGTGGAGAACTACAAAAGTATGGAGAAAGATACCCAGCAATCCATAGAAGTTGAGGAATTCATAAAGAAGAGGAGAATGAACGTGCTTCTAGGACGGATGAAAAAGATTTAATAATATAAGAACTAAAATACCAAGCTGAAATTTGGAAGAAAAAGAAAAGAAAAGAAAGGATAGAAAATACAGGGCTTAGCTATACGATTCCACTTGAGTGTTGGGTTGGTTCAGTGGAGTTCAGGAGTGAACAGGGATTGAGGTAGAAGAGCCAGAAACCCTAACAGCATGGAAGGTTTGAATGGAAAGACATTGTAAGAAAACACTCAATTATTTTGTAGAATTAGAGACAAAGGGGATGTTTTTAGGATGGGTGATATTTTAGTGTGTTCCTCATCTTAAGAGAAAGAAGCCCTGTGTATATGTGTGTGCAAGGTATTCTATCCTAATTACAACTCTTTACATTTTTATATTATATAAAATGGCCACCTATTTTGTTTCAGAATGTTTAATGTTAGCAAAACTTCTGACATTTCTGTGCCGATTTTTCCTGCAGTTTTTATTCTATAACCATTGGCAGCATTTTTTGTTTTTCTTTTTCAAGGCAAGAACTCAAATTAATAAGCAAAATAGTATTGTCGGGGAATGTGTCAGACTGCAAAGTCATTGGAACTGCAAGGTCAGTGGTTCAAGCTCACAAGTTGCTCCTTGGAAATCATATAGAGGGTCACTATGGGTCAGAATAGACTCGAAGGCACTTAACAACAACAAGAACAATCTAGTGTGGGACTGGTGTAGCACTGCAGATTAAGGCATTGGACTGTAAGGTCAGTTTATACCGCAAGGTTGCTGGTCCAAACCCACCAGCTGCTCCTCGGAAACCCTTTATAGGTTGGAACTGACTCAACGGCACTCAACAACAATGTAGTGACTGGCCAAATGTATCAATGTTCACCCAGTTTCTGTGAAGTATGAATTTGAACCTTAATTAGCATCTTTTGTTAATTTGTCTTGGTTTGTTTTCCTCTGTCCAAGTGACATGCATCATGGAGCAAAGACTTGTATTTTCAAAAGTTTCATGCAGTTGAGTCTATTCTTGGTGAAGATTCCCAACAGATCAAATGAAAAGCCAGTCCATTTAATGTCTGTGTTGGAGGTCACTTTCTGCTTACCATTTGGTTTATTAGGGTTTTTAAATTAATGAAACCTTTAAAAGAAAATCCCCCAAACTTTCAAGCTGTTGCTTTGAAGATGATGAAAGAAATGTTGTTGTTCTTCTTAAATCAAGTTCAGTCTGACTCATGACCTCATATTTTGTTGTTGTTGTTGTTGATGTTAGGTGCCATTGAGTCAGCACTGACCCATAACGACCTTATGCACAGCAGAACGTGCATAATTCATGAAAATCTTATGAATAGCATGAGCTCATATATAAAAGAACAAAATGTTTTCCCATTCTGAGCCATCTGCACAATCATTGTGATATTTGTTTGAATCCATTGTTGTACCATGGTGTCAACATGTTTCTTTCTTTTTCATTCACTGTACAGTTTACAAAGCATGAAGTCTTACTGGTCCCTCCCGATAACATGCCCAATGCAGATAAGACAATGGTTCACCAAACTTGCTTTTAAAGAACATTCTACCTGGATTTCCTTCAAGAAAGATGTGTTAATTCTTCTGGCAGTCCATGATATACTATAATAATTCTGGAAGTATTATTTGCCAACACCTCAAATCGAATTAATTCCTCTTTTTTCCCTTTTTCTATTGTAAAGCTCTCCTTTGCATATGATACATGCATATGAGGAAAGAGTTTTGCAAGACATAGACGAACCATTTGCTCTTTTTTATCCTACAGGACTTGAAAAACATCATGACACTAATCAGTGGATTCAAGGTAATGATCATGTCAGTGAGAATGAATTCCAAATAGATTTTGAAACAATTCCCTATAAGTCTATTGTGGACCAGAGACAGTTCGTGTGCTAAATGGTTTACAAATGAAAATGAACCATAACGATTTTCCTGTTATCCTAGAATACTGACTTTAGACATGCAATCTTTAATTTCATGCAACGTGGATATGAATGGACGGTGGGGTTTTGAAGTCTACTTTAAATTATTGACATTTAGCAGTGTTATGAGGAACTTTTCCACCCCAGTGATAAGGTGTCAGGACAACAGTTTGTTGTTTCTGGATGGGGAAGATATTTGGCCTTAGCATAGTAAAATATTGACAAAAGTCTGATTTGCAACGATTTTCTGTCCTTGCTGATTTTCTCCGTCTGCAGTCAGTTCACATTTTTCTATGATTTGCACACATTCAAAGTCAGATAAAATTAGGCCAGAGCTATTTCAAGAAAGCCTGTATTGACAGTGATGTTCCCAGAGAAAGGATTCTTCCGTTGCGTCCTTTTATAATTTGGTCCATGATAAATATTTCATCCAGTCTCTAAATGAAATAGCTCCTCTGTTCACAATGATGAAGTATAAATGGTAAGGTTGTTTTTGTTGAACTCAGAATGCGCTAAGTTTTAAACTGTCTATAAAATGCATTTTTTGAATATTTAAATTCATGCATGAAAAGAAACAGATATTACTCGTGTTTACTTTCACATATTGAAAATCTGGTCAAACTAAATAATTGCTAAGATTTGATTATTTTGTTGCATACATGGTAATTTCTTTTCACTCAATATTATATTATGGACACTATCTTTGGGTACAACTGAAAATATGAAAATTGATCAGGAAGAATTTGAAACAGAGTTTATAATAATGGGTTATACTATACACCTTATTCTAAGAACTTGGATAAGTTTTTCAAATTAAATTTTGTGTTTTATAATGAAACTATTCTTTTTAAAAGAAAGGGATTACAGGAGAACATTAATAAGGACTCAAACTAAAGAATTAAAATTATCTCTTAAAATTAAAAAAAAAAAAAATTGATATCAAGTCTATTCTGGCTCATGGTATCAAAGTACAACTGCTCCACAGGATTTTCAGTGCCACAACCATTTGGAAACAGCCATCTAGGCATTTCACCAAAGGCATTTCTGCATGGGTTCAAGCTGCCAGCTTTGGGCTAGTATCTGAAATACAGAGTTGACTGCTTAACCTTTTGTATCACTCAGGGCAAAAATATATATGATTTTCAAGCTTAAAATGTGCCAAAATTCTGATTGAAATGAAATAAGTTTATAGCATTAAAAATATTTATTGACTGGTCATTGCATAAAGTCTTTGGTTATACAATAACTCGTACTGTGAATTTTACAAAATACTAACACTTAATCATTTAACAATTATAGCCAGCCAGTTTTAAGATTCATGTCAAACAATATAGTAAATATCCATTTATTATGTAACGTAGTCAATACACAAATATAATTACTATCTCCAATTTACAGCTGACAAATTCCTCAGCATATTAAAGGTAAGACACTGACCAGACACACACAACTGTTTCATACCCTGGAATTAAGCAATCCTTTAAAAAATGTCTATGTATTTCTAAAGAGTGCTATTTGTTTTAATGTGTACAGAAGGTTCAATCTTGTGTCACATCTGTTAATTCCCAAGTTTATCTTATTACACTGAAGCAATAAATCATTTAAAAAGAAGGATTGCAAACGGGAAAGTGGAAAAGGAAGGAACATCTTAAAAACAATATTTTTGACTATAAGCCTGTTGTTGTTAGGTACTGTTGAGTCAGTTACAACTCACAGTAACTCTATATACAACAAAGCAAAATACTGCAATCTGTGCTGTCCCCACAATTGTTGCTATGTTTGAGACCATTGATGAAGGCACTATGTCAATCATTTCATTAAGTGTTTTCCTCTTTTTCCCTGACCATCTTAATTACCAAGGTTGATGTCATTCTCTAGGGACTGATCCCTGCTGATAAGATCTCAAAACACATGAGAAAAAGTCTCACCATCCTTGCTTCAAAGGAGCATTCTGGTTTTACTTTGTTTGTGATGCAGGGAAATATTTAATTTGTCTCTTCTAGCCTTGGAGTCCTGGTGTGGTGCTGTGGATTGATATGCAGGACCGCAGTCAGTTTGAACTTCAAGGTTGGTAGTTCAAATTTATCAGCTGCTTCTCAAATACCCTATATAGGGTCAATATGAATCGGAACTGCCTTGAAACCACTTTACAGCAACATATCTTCTAGTGTTAGTCTTTGTAACTCCTACCAGGTGATTCTTTTCCTGATGGGTCTGGGTAAGACAAGGTGGGAGAAGTTACAGATAAAGTTATGTGATTCAATTGTGAATGGTTAACAGAGTTAATGGTGATTGTAAAAACTTGGAACTCTAATGAGTAAAAATGAACCATCTCAGAAGCAGTAATTGGGGAAGTTACTATCATCAAAGAAGTGTCAGGAGTGGAGCATGTCCTTTGGACCCCAAGAACCCTGCACATGAAACTCCCTCAGCCCAGAAACAGAAATCTGTGATAACAGAGGAGTGGCAGAGGAGCACCAGTAGTAGGATCAAGAGCCAGGGCATGAGACAGAGTGGTGGGCTTTCCAACCCATAGAGAAAAGTAACGCTGGGTCACTTTGGGTGGAAGAATTGCATGTAGAGTGGGGTGCCTTCAGACATGTCATATGGTGAAGGGGACAGTTTTTGCTGACCCACAGACCTACAGCCAAGAGCTATCAGGCTGAGGTTTATAACGGAATGGTGTGCCTTGTGAGAATTCATCTGCATCCTTAAAAGAGTTTTGTAGTAGTGCCCAGACCAAGAAAAGCTTGCCTTTGGGTACAAATTGGAAAAAAAAAAAAAAGTGCCCTGAACATTTCTGACCCTAAATTATAACCTGTTAGCATCCCTAATAAACCCCATAATTGTGAGTGTAGCGTCTTATCTCTGTGTGGGCATTGCAATAAATTATTAAACCCAAGAGACTAATGCTGTTGAGGAATGGTGGCAATTCTGTTTTGCATCATCCAACACAGATTTTCTGTGTCTTTATAAAATGTATAATGTAAATATAAACATAAATATAAATTACATTTTTATTACTAAAAATTTATACTACAAAAATATACAACCATTGTATATTTTTTTGTTGTTAGGTGTTGCCAAGCTGATTCTGAATCACAGGATCCTATGTATAAAACCATGAAACATCCCCCAGTCCTGCACCAATTATTGCTATGTTTAAGCCCATCATTGCAGCCATTGTGTGAATCTATTGAATTCTGGGTCTTCCTCTTTTTTTGCTGATTCTCCTTAATGAAGCATGACTTTAACCCTAGGCATTAGGAAAAAAGAAGAGCTAAACCCAGTGCAATAGTGATTTGATGTCATCAGGAATATCAAGCATGAACTAGTCTTAGAGCCCCATAGTCTTGATTGAACACCTACATGGACACTTTCTGCCTGGGCACATGGACACTTTCTGCCTGGGCACATGGGAAACTCCTAGTTCCTGGTTTAGAAGAGAAGAGCAAAGAGTATGGAATGATTAGGAAGAACCCAGTGGGGAAAGGGACCAATCAGGCTACCTAGCACCACATGGTGGAGTAAGTAGAGGAATTATTCCAGCTGAATACACTCCACCAACATGATTCTCACCTTACTATTGGTGGTGGCCCCCTTAAATACCTATCAACTGGTTGGTTGAAAATCAAGCCATGTGTATGAGTTTACTTCTAGACCTAAAGTGTGAATGTAGGTCATAGTCTCTGGTTCTTCCTGCCTTTTTCTGAACAATAAGACTTATCTTTTTATTTTATTTTTTTATAACTTTGAGTTATATTCCACATTTTCTTCCATTCTATCCAGAACTTTCTAATGTGATCCCTGGACGCTATCTAGTTCTTCTGGTCACAGGGTCCTGGTAACTGATTCTCATATATCCCTTTGGAGTCAGAACCAATTTGATGGCACCAAACCAGTCAAGAGATCAGACGACGTATTGCACTGGGCAAATCTGCTGCACAGGAACTTTTAAAGTGTTGAAGAGCAGAGAT
>NW_006408713.1:1070691-1088801 GCF_000296735.1 Chrysochloris asiatica
TTGTTATATAGTGCTTCTTAGTTTTCATTCTACAACCTTAAGCAGGCTGCATAGTGACATTTTGACCATGAATCTAAAGCCACATTTCCCTGTGATATTATCATCTTCCCCTGGATTGCAAGCTTTTTGAAAACAGGTTACTTGTCCTGATTGAGTTTTCTAACCCACTCACAGAATACAGTTCTTAATTATTTTAGGCTAATTGAGCCGGATTTCAAATGCAGTAAAAAAATAATAATAATATAGACATTTTGCCAAGGTGACAGAGAAAGCTACCAATCACAGGTTGGTCTGACAGAAAGGCATCACATGTCAAAAGTTTCTCTTGTGATCAATTTAATGATCTAAAGGATGTGCAGGGTAGTGACCAATGGGTTCTTCATCCTTGCTTTAAATCAAAGGGAGGAAAAGCAAATAAAATAGCCACTGATGCCAGATTTCCTCTCACCCACATGAAGTATGTTCTGTTCTAGCCTGCAGTACCAAGAACAGAATCTACCTTCTATAGGAGGTCCATGCATTTCCATAATCACTGCTCTCTGTTTGTGCTTACTTGCTTTGTTTGCCTTTGTCATCTTATAAATGCATGCCTCAACCCCATCCATAGGCAAGTTCACACTCTAAAATGAAACTATAAATTTCAATTTGGAGAAAATAAGCCCCCATTTGAGTTCATACGTTTTAAATAACACATTACCATTGGCTACATGAGTTTTGCATTTCTAATGTGATTTTATGCATTTGACAATAGATGTTCCACTCTGCAGGCACATGAGGGGAACAAGTGCGTCTGAAATGCAAGTCAGCTAGAAATGCAGGGCTTTATCAGAGCTGTCAGTCTGCACTGAAAAGAGAGTGAAATGGTTTCTCAAGATGTTTGAGACAGGTATATATGCTGCACTGACTGCACAGTGTGGACTGTTAGAACCCCACCCACAAAATCCCTTCAAAATACTCCCTCCTATTTTAAAGGTCACAAAGTCAAAGCAGAGCTCTAGATTCAAAACATATTTTGAAATGGTTCATTGCCAAGTTCATAACTGGGGGAGAGCCATGAAGCGATGCTGGTGGCAAGCAATGAAACCCATGCCATGGCCCATCATCCCCAATGTTCCTTTCCTAATTATCCCATTAAGTTATATGGATACCACAGGAGAGACATCTGACCTGTGGATTCCTCATTTGCCTTCTTATCAAAATCAATTGCAGAGATGATTCAAATCATTATCTGATCCTTTGCTAAAGTGCAAAATGCATGCTGTTGTTTTGATAGGCACTATCAATCATATCAATTTAGACTCATTCTCATAGTGACCCATGTGACAGTATAGCACTCTCTCCCAAATTATTAATAATAGTCCATTAATTATAACATACATATCAAATGAATACAAGATATTATTTTATTAGTTATCAATGTGCATGAGGGAGAAATGGCAAATGACAAATGGGAAGTCTTTTTTTTTTTTCTGCATAAGGAGTTCTGGTAGGGAACTGGTCATGATTCAGCCTGCAAACCTCAGGGTCAACAGTTCAAAACTACCAGCTGTTCTGCCTGAGAAAGATGAGGCTTTCTGCTCTTGTAAAAATTTACAGCCTCAGAAACCCTGTACAGGGTCACTATGAGTCGGAACGGAATCTATGGCACATAACCACCACCACCACCATAATTTCTGCATAATTTCCTTCTCAACCTTAAACTGTTGGAAACAATTGCTGTTGTTGTTAGGTACCACTGGTCGGTACCAACTCATAGTGACCCTATGCACAACAGAACAAGACACTGCCCGATCCAGGGCCAACCTCACTAAGACATACAATATGTTTTGAAAATACATCAGAATTTTCCTTAAGAGAGGATGTCAAGACAACATACTTTGGACATGTTGGTAGCAATCCCTGGATGAGGATATCATACTTAATAAACTGGAGTTTCAGTGAAAAATAGGAAAACCTCCAACAAGATGGAGTGACACAGAGATAGCTGCAATGGTCTCAAAAGTAACAAGATTTGTGAATAGATCACAGGACAGGGCAGTTTTCCTTCTGTTGTGCATATGGTCTCTATGAGTCTGAGTCTATTTGATGGCAATTAATGACAACAATTATTCTTATTGGATTAAATCACAAAGCATGGGTTTAGGGATGTTCTTGCTGTTGTTAGGTGTCATTGAGTCAGTACCAACTCACAGAGACTTTATGCACAGCAGAACAAAACACTGCCCAATCCTGGGCCAACCTCACTGTCATTGCCATGTTTGAGCACATAGATGCTGCCACCTTGCCAATCCATCTTGTTGAGGATCTTTTCCCTGATCCTCCACCCTACCAAACATGATATCCTTCTCTAGTGACTGGTCCCACCTGACAATATGTCCGAAGTATGAGAGATAAAGTTTAGTCATCTTGGCCTCCAAGGAGCAATCGGTTACACTTCTTCCAACACAGATCTATTGAATTTTTTGACAGCCCATGGCACTTTTAGTATTCTCCTCCAAAACCTTAACTCAAATCCATCAATTCTTCTATGGTCTTCCCTATTCACTGTCCAGCTTTCATATGAGGTTATTGAAAATACCATGGCTTCGGTCAGGCACACCTAAATCCTCAAGCTGACATCTTTGTTTTCCAAC
The DNA here is from genome assembly GCF_000296735.1 of Chrysochloris asiatica. Lineage (NCBI taxonomy): Eukaryota > Metazoa > Chordata > Mammalia > Afrosoricida > Chrysochloridae > Chrysochloris > Chrysochloris asiatica. The sequence continues at coordinate 1,073,325 of NW_006408713.1, forward strand.
ACTTTAAAAAGGTCTTGTGCAACAGATTTGCCTAATACAATACGTCGTTTCATCTCTTGACTGCTGCTTCCATGAGTGTGATGGTTGATCCAAGAAGAATGAAGTCCTTGACAACTTCAATCTTTTGTCCATTGATAAGAACGTTCTTTATTGGTCCAGTGGTGAGGATTTTTGTTTTGTTGACATTGAGAGGTAATCCAATGTAATCCAATGTAACAGCTGTGCTCTTTGTTCTTCATCAGTAAATGTTTTATGTCCTCTTCACGTTCAGCAAGCAAGGTTGTATCATCAGCATATCGCAGGTTGTTAATGAGTCTTCCTCCAATCCTGATGCAACGTTTTTCTTCATATAAACCAGCTTCTCAGATTATTTTCTCAGCATAAAGGTTGAATAAATATGGTGAAAGAATACAACCCTGTCACACACCTTTTTAAGTTTTAAACCATTCAGTGTTCTCATGTTCTGTTTTAACAACTGCCTCGTGGTTCATTTACAAATTCCTCATGAGCACAAATAAGTTTTCAAGAATAGTATTACTTCTCAGTTTTGTCCATAAGTTGTCATGATCCACACAATCAAAAACCTTTGCGTAGTCAACAAAGCACAGATAAACATTTTCTGATATTCTCTGCTTTCAGCCAAGATCCATCTGACATCAGCAATGATGTCTCTCATTCCACAGCCTCTTCTGAATCTGGCTTGAACCACTGGAAGTTCTCTGTCAATGTATGCTTGCAGCCATTTCTGTATTACTTTTAGTAAAACTTTACTTGAATGGGATATCAAAGATATTGTCCAATGATGTGTACATTCCATTAGGTCACCTCTCTTTAAAATGGGTGCAAATATTGATCTCTTCCAATCAGTCAGCCAGATAATTGTCTTCCAAATTTCTTGGCATAGATGAGTGAGTGCCTCCTTTGCTGCCTCACTTTTTGAAAGATTTCAGTTTTCATTTCTTCGAATCCTGGTGCCTTGTTCTTTGCCAATTCCTTCAATGCATCTTGATCTTCTTCCTTCAGTATCATTGGCTCTTGATCATATGCTACCTCTTGAAATGGTTGAACATCAACCACTTCCTTTTGGTACAGTGACGCTGTGTATTTCTTACATCTTCATTTTATGCTTTTTGTTTCATTCAATAATTTGCCCAGCGAATCCTTCAAGCATGCCTGTTCTTCAAGAGGTTGCTTTTAACATAATTGTGTAAGATAATTATTACTTAAACTAAAGACACTAAGCAATATAAAGGAGCCATGGGGATATAGTGAGTTGTGCTTTGGCCCTGTTAGCTGCATGATCAGCTGGTAGAATACACCAACTGGTCTGTGGGAGAAAGATAAGGCTTTCTGTTCTTTAGAAGTTTACAGCTTCAGAAACCCTGTACAGATGGGGTTACTATGTGTCAGAAACGACTTGGCAATAACAAAAACAACAAAGTAAAATACGGGTGTCTTTTTGGCACAGTGGTTAAATATTGAGATGCTAACCTAACAGTTTGTGGCTGGACACCACCAGGCACTCCACAAGAAGAAAGACTGACAATCTGCTCCTATGAAAATTACAGCCTAGCTAACTCTATGAAACAATTCTACTCAGTCACATAGGTCACTATGAGTTAGAAATCAATTTGTGCCTCAAAAAAATGAGACACAAAAAGTCCATGGATTTCCAGATGGCATGATAAGCTTTTCCTATCTCAGTTCCTGCCAGCTTCATCTGTTGAACCTATTCAACTCTCCCACCTCTTTATCTTGCTAATGTTGACACTAGACCTAGATATCTGGGTCCTTTCTGTCTACCCCTTGTCTCCTCCTAACTCTTTCCTACCTGACCCCTGTTGTCTGTGAAAGCTAAGGTCAAATTTTCCTGGGCTGCATGCTCTAAAACCAGACACCCATCATGAGGAGATTGCCTAAAGGGAGCTGAGAGTCATCCTCTATGACCCTCCTTCCTCATGTACCACCTAGCCTGATGCTTGCTCCCTGAAACATACACACCAAAACCCATTTCGACAGAGCTGATATCAACTCACAGCAACCCTATAGGACAGAATAGAACTGCCCCTTAGGGTTTCCTACTTACAGTAATGTCATAAGATAAACACTGAACTATGAACAAAACGGTCAGTGGTTTGAGCCCACCAGATATTCCTCAGGAGAAAGATGAGATTTTCTGCTCCCTCAAATATGAAACACAATATGTTTTGTTCTTAGGTGCCATCAATTCGGTTTCGACTCATAGTGACCTTATGCAAAGCTAATGAAACACTGCCCGATCCTGGGCCAACGTCACTATTGTTGCCATACTTCAGCCCACCTTGCCAATCCATCTTGTGGTAGGTCTTCCTCTTTTTCTCTGGCGCTTCACACAACCAGGCATGATATCCTTCTTCAGTGACCAGTCCCTCCTGATAATATGTCCGAATTATGAGAGACTAAGTTTGGCCATCTTGACCTCCAAGGAGCACTCTGGCTGCACTTCTTCCAACACAGATCTGTTTGTTCTTATGGCAGCCCATGGCACTTTCAATATTCTCCTCCAACACCATAACTCAAAAGAATCAATTTTTCTACGATTTTCCTTATTTACTCTCCAGCTTTCACATGCACATGAGGTTACTGAAAATACCATGGCTTGGGTCCGGCTCACTTTACTCCTCAAGCTGACATCTTTGCTCTTCAACACTTTAAAAAGGTCTTGTGCAGCAGATTTGTCTAATGTAATACCTCGTTTGATTTCTTGACTGCTGCTTCCATGAGTGTTGTTAGATGATTCAAGAAGAATGAAGTCATTAACAATATCAAACTTTTCTCTGTTGATAAGAATGTTGTTTATGGGTCTAGTTGTAAGGATTTTTATTTTCTTTAAATTGAGATGCAATCCATACCCAAGGATGGGCTATTTGATCTTCATCAGTAAATATTTTAAGTCTTCTTCGCTATCAGCAAGTAAGGTTGTATCATCTACATATCACAGGTTGTTAATGAGTCTTCCTCCAGTCCAGATGCCACATTTTTTAAAATAAGTTGAATAGGGAATGAGGAATAACATTATAGACATCCGATGGATCTTGGTTGAAACCAGAGAATACCAGAAAAATGTTTACCCGTGCTTTATTGACTACACAAAATCGCTCAATTGTGTGGATCATGACAAGCTATGGACAACATTACGAAGTATGAGTATTCTGGAACACTTAACTGTGCTCATGAGGAATCTGTACATGGACCAAGAGGCAGTTGTTTGAACAGAAAATGGGAACACTGAATGTTTAAAACTAAGAAATGTGTGCAACAGTGATGTATCCTTTCACCATACGTATTCAACCTGTATGCTGAGCAAATTATCTGAGAAACCGGGTTATATGAAGAAAAACGTGGCATTGGGATTGGAGGAAGACTCAATAACAACCTGCGATATGCAAATGATACAATCTTGCTTGCTGAAAGTGAAGAGCACTTAAAATACTTACTGATTAACATCAAGGAACACAGCATTCAGTATGGATTGCATCTCAGTGTAAAGAAAACAAAAATCCTCACCACTGGACCAATATACAACATTCTTATCAATGGAGAAAACATTGACGTTGTCAAGGACATCATTCTTCTTGTATCAACCGTCAACACTAACGGAGGCAGCAGTCAAGAAATCAAAGGCAAATTTGTTACCCAAGACCTTTTTAAAGCATTGAAGAGCAAAGATATCAGCTTGAGGACTTAGGTGTGTCTGACCCAAGCCACGGTATTTTCAATAACCTCATATGCATGTGAAAGCTGGACAGTGAATAAGGAAGACCATAGAAGAATTGATGCCTTTGAGTCATGGTGTTGGAGGAAAATACTGAAAGTGCCAAGGGCTGCCAAAAGAACCAACAAATCTGTGTTGGATGAAGTCCAGCCAGAGTGCTCCTTGGAGGCCAAAATGGCCATACCCCATCTCTCATACTTTGGACATGTTGTCAGGAGGGACCAGTCACTGGAGAAGGATATCATGTTTTGTAAGATGGAGGGTCACTGAAAAAGAGGAAGACCCACAGTGAGATGGATTGGCAAAGTGACAACATCAATGGGCTCAAGTGTGGCAACAATTATGGGGTTGGCCCAGTACTGGGCAGTGTTTCTTTCTGTTATGCACAGGCTCAGTATAAGTCAGTACCAACTCAACGGCACCTAACACCAACAACAATGAGTTGCAACCAGTTCAAGTACACTTATCCATAACAACCATCTTTAGAAGAGCTAATTTCCATGTATTTTCCTCACCAAAACTGTGATTTAAATTTATAAATTCTTCTATGGTATTCCTTCTCCATTACCAAGTTTTCACATGCATAAGTTGTTTTTGTTGTTGTTAAGTGACATCCAGTCACTTCCTATTCATAGAAACCCTACGCACAAAACAAAAATCTGCCCTATCCTGCACAATCCACAAATTTTTTATGTCTGAATCCATTGTTGCAGTCACTGTGTCAATTCATCTCGTTTTTTGTAACTTCCTCTGTTTTGCTGACCCTCCACTTTTCCAAGCAGGATGTCTTTCTCCAAGGTCTGCTCCTTCCTGACAACATGCCCAAAGTATAAGGAACAAAGTCTCACATGCTTGCTGTTTCAAAGGAGCTCTCTGGCCGTACTTCATCAAAGATTGTTGTTTTTTTTTGCACTCTTTTAATTCATCATTTCTTTCTATTGGTTTTAGCATCTCTACACTGGAGGGCAAGTTTCAAAGTCTCTGCTGACATCTACTCTGGCATTTTCTTTTTTTCCTATCTTTTGAATTAACTTTTGTTTTCTTCATGTGTGATGTTTTTTATGTCATCCCATAACTATCTGGCTATCAGATATTAGTGTCTAATCTATGAATTATGTTCTTAAAAATGGTCTCTAAATTCATGTGGGAGGTGTATTGTTGTCTTTTTGCTGTGGAAAAAAAAGGTATTTGTAATGAACACGTCACTGGCCTTGAGAAATTCTACCTATAATGTCTACTACAATTTGTATCTAGCATTTCTGTCATAGATACATAGGCCATATTTTCCACCTATGGAACCTTTCACATGCATATGAGGAGATTTAAAATGCAATTACTTGAACTGGTGCACCTTAGTCCTCAAAGTGGCATTTTTTTTTTCATTTTTAACACCTTAAAGAGGTCTTTTACAAGAGATTTACTCACTGTAATTAACTCTTTAATTTCTTGATTGATGCTTCCATGGCTGTTGATTGTGGATCCAAGTAAAATGAAATCTTTATGTTCTTCTTTTATCATACTATTCTCTGTTGATCTAGTTTTGAAGATTTTTGTGTCATCGACCTTATTAAATCTTATCCTTATTTTCTACAGATAGTTCAAGCAATTCTTGGTGATTACCATAGCTTGAAGAGTAATAAAAATTTAAATTATGTTACTTCAAGAAAAAAAATTTGCAAAATGAATGCTTTCTGCATTCTGATGCTCAGAACCACCCTCCCTGGAAGGCCTCTATGGGCATTTTCCTATGCCAAGGACCCTGATGCTACAAGTCTGTAAGTGCCTCTAGGCGTGAGGAAGAAGGAAGAAAAAAGAGAGAGAGAGAAATAGGTCAATTGGATTGTCCTGAGGCAACAGAACCCATTCGCCTTTTTTCTTGGAATATGTGATTTACTATGTCTGAATTGGACCTGACAAATCTTTTCAACCCTTTATGACTGGGTCTTGAATTTACAGGGAAGGTTACTACTCTTTAGAAATTGTTGAATGAGCCCAGTCCAGGCAGTTCATATCCTTATGAAGTGGACTCGGACAACTGCTGCTGTTTATGGGTGGCCACATCGATATTTGCCACTGTGTGATTGTCATTCTGTTCTTTTGAACTCCTTCCAGCTTGGCATTTTGTCTCTGCTTCAAGCAGGCGTTTTGTTGTAGCCATGGCGGCATAGTTTTTTGAATGTTCTGGTCTCACAAATTAATGTTGCCTACAAACTTTCCTGGAGCAATGGGCTGGCTGCACAACCTGCCGCCAGCTACACTAATATAGCTCAGGGACACACACTGCATATGAAAGACTCTTCTTATTTAACTCACATTTTTTAATTGATGTATTCTGCCCACTGCAGACTGCTGGTATTTTTTTATATAACTTTTTGATTATGTGAAGAGACGAGTCCACTGAGGCTGATAGAGTGAACAGAAAATCAAGGTGGGTGATTAAATAAAATATAATGATGATGAGAATTCAGACATGGATTCACCTTTGATTTGAAAGACTGAATAGATGGGGTAATGGAAAACAAGGGTAGAGGATGATGTTTTAAAAATGCAACTAGCTTAGCAATAAGTTCTTTGCATGTATGTGTGTGTGTGTGTGTGTGTGTGTGTGTGTAGGGGGAGGTATCAATAACTTAATTTACTACTTAGATTTTTTTTGTCTTGGGCAATTTTGGAGAATTTGATATAATTGTTTAAACAAGAAAGTCGTATGGTGAGATTTAAGAGCTACATTGCACAACTTCAATAAATTATATATAATTTACCATGTTAGCACCTATCTTAACAAAGAAAATTGGATGTTCACTTTCAACTCGCTGGCTCTATATGACTACTGATAAACACACAGACAAGAGATGTTACCTTATAAGTGAGGATGGTGAAATTTCAGATCATTTTGAAAACATTGGTGTGGGACTGTAGAATAAGTATTGGACTGCTAACAACAATGACAAGAAGTTCAAATGTTATATAGGTTGGCAATGAGTTGGAACTGATTAGAGGGCACATGCAACAGTAATAACAATCGTGTACATTATCAAACCAATGATTTGTTCATTTCAAATACCTTCTTTAGACAGAATAAAAGACAAACATGCACATGGACCTCACCAGATGGAATACATAGAAATCAAATCGACTACATCTGTGGAAAGAGAAGATTAAAAAAACTCAATATCATCAGTGAAAACAAGGTCGGGGCATATGCAAATTCAAACTGAAGCTGAAGAAAATGAAAGCAAGTCCACGAGAGCCAAAATGTGACCTTGAATATATCCCACATGAATTTAGAGATTATCTGAAGAACATATTTGATCCATTAAACAGTAAAAATCGAAGACCAGAAGAGTTGTGGGATGACATCAAGAACATCATACATGAAGAAAGCAATAGTCATTGAAAAGACAAGAAAGAAGGAAAAGGTCAAAATGGATGTCAGAAGAGTCACTGAACCTTGTTCTCCAATGTAGAGATGCTAAGGCAAATGGAAGAAATGAGGAGGCCAAAGAGCTGAACAGAAAATTTCAAAGTTCAGCTTGAGAAGATTAAGCCAAATATTACAACAAATTGTGCAAAGATCAGGAATCAGAAAACCAAAAAGGAAGAACACAATTAGCATTCCTCAAGCTGGGGGATCTGAAGAAAAATTCAAGCCTCAACTTTCATTATTGAAATATTCTCTCGTAAAAATATTAAGTGATGCAAAAAGCATCAAGAGAAGGTGGAAGGAATACACAGAGTCACTGTACCAAAAGGAAATGGTTAATGTTCAACCATTTCAACGAGGTAGCATATGATCAAGAGCCAATGATACTGAAGGTGGAAGTCTAAGGTGCATTGAAAGAATTGGCAAAGAACAAGGCACCAGGAGTTGATGGAATAAAAATGGAAATCTTTCAAGAAAGTAAGGTGGCACAAGAGGCACTCACTCATCTCTGCCAAGAAATTTGGAAGATAACTATCTGGCCGCCTCATTGGTAGAGATCCATATTTGTGCCCATTACAAAGAAAGGTGACCCAATGGAATGTGGAAATATTTGGACAATCTCTTTGATACCTCTTGCTAGTAATATTTTACTAAAGGTAATACAGAAATAGCTACAAGCATGCATAGACATAGATTCAAGAGATTCAAGCCGGATTCAGAAGAGGCTGTGGAATGAGGGATATATCATTGCTGATGTCAGATGGATCTTGGCTGAAAGCAGAGAATATCAGAAAGATGATTACATGTGCTTTATTGACTATGCAAAGGCTTTTGATTGTGTGGATCATGACAAGTTATGGACAACATTGCAAATTATGAGTATTCTGGAACACTTAATTGTGCTCATGAGGAAACTCTACCTGGACCAAGAGGCAGTTGTTCGAATAGAACATGGGAAAACTGAATCGTTTAAAATTAAGAAAGGTGTGCGACAGCGTTGCATTCTTTCACCATAGTAATTCAACCTGTATGCTGAGCAATTAATATGAGAATCTGGGTTCTATGAAGAAAAACATGGCATCAGGATTGGAGGAAGACTCATTAACAACCTGTGATATGCAGATGATCCAACCTTGCTTGCTGAAAGTGAATAAGACAACATATTTACTGATGAAGATCAAAGAGCACAGCCTTCGGTATGGATTACATGTCAATGTCAATAAAACAAAAATCCTCACCCCTGGACCAATAAACAACATTCTTTTCAATGGAGAAAAGATTGAAGTTGTCAAGGACTTCATTCTTCTTGGATCAACTATCAACACTCACAGAAGCATTTGTCAAGAAATCAAATGACATATTGCATTAGGCAAATCTGCTGCACAAGACCTTTTAAAGAATTGAAGAGCAAGTATGTCAGCTTGAGGACTAAGGTGCTCCTGACCCAAGCCATGTGCTTTCAATAACCTCATATCCATGTGAAAACTTGACAATAAATAAGTAAAACTGTAGAATAATTGATGCTTTTGAGTTATGGTGTTGGAGGATAATATTGAAAGTGCCATGGTCTGCCAAAAGAACCAATAGATATTTTTTTGAAGAAGTGCAGCTCTTGGGAGGCCAGGGTGGTCAAACTTCATCTCTCATACTTCGCACACATTGTCAGGAGGAACAAGTCCCTGTAGAAGGATATCATGTTTGGGAAGGTGGGGGGGTCAGAGAAAATTAGGAAGACCCCAGAGAGATGGATTGGCATGGTGGCAGTGTCAATGGGCTGAAGTATGGCAACAATAATGAGGTTGGCCCAGGATTGGCCAATATTTCATTTTGCTGTGCATAAGGTCACTATGAGTCGGTATCGACTCAATGGCACCCAACAACAACAACAGACAAATCAAGATTTTTTATTTTGTTCTTTAAATCTTGGAGAAACTGTGTATTATAAAATGATTTCAGAGAGAAGGAAGTAGCTAACTTACTCATTTATGTCTGTTTTGAAGGTGTGCTGTTATGTAAGAAGAGAAAAAGGGTTCTGGGTTGAAAACAATGTGTCCAACAACTGTGTGAAACCCTGCCTACTCCATATAGGCTCTCTCTTTGCCCAGGATCATGTGTTTGCTGATGCAGTTGAGTCCGTTCTAACTCATAGAAACCTTTTATAGAGTTTCCACTGCTGGAAATCTTTGCCGGTGCAGAGAACCTCATCTTTCTCCCATGGAGAGACTGGTGGGCACAAATCTCCAACTTTGTGGCTAACAGCCTAGTGCTTATCCTGCAATGCCACCATGCTCATACCGTTAGCCCTGCTAATCCTAAGGATCTCTAAATCAAACATGATCAATTCTTCCTGGGTGAGTATTTTCTTCCTTGATAATATGGAGAGGTACTTCTGGTGTGGTACTGTAATGTCAACAATGGACTGTGAATTACAAGGTCACCAGCCACTCCTTGAAAACTCTATACATTATTGCTATGAGTCAGAACTGACTCAATGACACTTAACAACAAAAACAATAACAATATTGACATAGAAGATGCCTAATCTGGTGCTGTAGTATAAGCACTTGACTATAAGGTCACCAGCCACTCCTTGAAACTCTATACAAAGTTTCTATAAGTGGCAGCTTACACAATAGCACTCAACAACAACAGCAACAACAATGGAGAGAAGAGACTTTTTTAACTTCTTAGAGAAATGAAACAATCACACTGCAAATATTTTGGATAGATTTTCTTAGTATTAGAGACAATTGAGGAGTTATGTTGTGGTGTTGTAGGATAAGCAATGAATTGCTAACCATCAAGTCAGTGGTTCAAGCCCACTAGCTGCTTTTCAGGACAGGGTTACTATGAATCAGAACTGACTTGATAGCACTAAACATCTGCAGAGTTATGCCATACTTTTGTTTGGCTGTTGTTTAGAAATGCATGAATTTTCTCACATGCAGTTTTTTACATCGACTTACCTTTGGCACTGCAGAAAAGACATTATCCTTCTACACCTGCTATATCTTCACACTACAGTTCCATAAAGAGCTCCCCAGTGTCCTCTGTCAATGTGTCCTGCTCTCATCCTTCACACTGAAGCATGGGATCATTGAGATTGCAAGTCTGATCTGCTTCTACCATGAACCCCTTTAGTTCTTGATGGTAAAGGCCATTGAGATAATAGAATGAAGATTTTTAGGATAACAAACCAGGCTCTAATCAAGTTAATATGCCCCCTGTGTGAGACCAGCTACAGGTAGTTTTCAAACTCAACCCTTTCTCTTTACTGTCAGACTTCACAACTTGAGCTTGTCTCTCCTCTCAAGCTTCCCTTAAGCCATCCTTTTCTGGAACCCATCTCTATGCACCCTTACTTAGCTAACTAATTATGATCTTTTGAATCTAAACTCAAACTTTCTTTTCAGGAAATATTTTGTTGGCAATTCTGTCTTCCCAAAATTATACCATGCTTCTTCTATTATATGTTTCCTAACTTCCCTCATATATGCCTTACCACATATGATATGCTATGATTAGATTTCTGCCTGCCTACCTATCTTAGAATGAGTTTTCTAGATAAGTAAGTCCAGTGAGAGGTATATCTCTCTATGCTTCTCTCTATGCTTGTCTATCTATTTAGAGCACTAGGAACAGAGGGAGATTTATTTCAATGAAATGGCTTAAAGACTGAGGAACTGGTGAATCTGATACTTGCAGGCCTGGTGTCAGTCTGAACACTTCTGCAGATATATGTCCCAGGAACAAGAGATCAAGTGACAAGAAAGTGTAGGACCAAGAAATAATTTTTGCTAGATCATCTGTTTATATTTAGAGGTGGTTCACATCCTCAGAGAAATTCCTTCAATTGATTAGTTGCTGGTATCAGATTCTGCCATGGAACGTGATTACAATAAAATATGCCAGAGAAATCAGTATGTTGCTGTTTTTGTTAGGTGCCATCTAGTTGGTACCAACTCATTGTTACCTTATGCACAGCAGAATGAAACACTGCCTGATCCTGGGCCAACCTCACTATTGTTGCCACGCTGGAGTCCATTGATAATGCCACTTGGACAATACATCTCATTGGGGGTTTTCTTCTTTTTCTCTGACACTCCACCTTACCAAACATGACATCCTTATCCAGTGACAGGTTCCTCATGACAATATGTACAAAGCATGAGAGATGAAGTTTGGCCATTATGGCTTCCAAAGAGCACTCTGGCTGCACTTCTTCCAAAACAGATCTACTGGTTCTTTTGGCAGCCCGTGGCATTTTCAATATTTTCCTCCAACAGCATAATTCAAAAGCATCAATTCTTCTACAGTCTTATTTATTCCTGTCCATCTTTCACATGCATAGGAAGTTACTGAAAATGCCATGGTTTGGGTCAGGTGTACCTTAGTCCTCAAGCTGGACCATCTTTGCTCTTCAACACTTTAAAAAGGTCTTGCGCTTGAGCTTCTGGTTTGGGGGCAGAGAAAGCTGAGACAGACAGTAAAAACTTGTTTGCCAAAAGCCTTCTTTCACTTTTCATTTTTCACCTATCTCTTCTCTTCACCCCAATAAGGCCCTCACTGCACAGCCCAGATGCCTTCAGGCAGGCAGGAGCACACCCCCAAAAGAGTCCAGCATTACTTCCACAGTTTCCCAACAGCACAGAGAGGAAACCCAAGGGATGCTTCTTATGACATTTTGATACTGGGAACCCACCCAATAGCTTACAACACCAGAGCTCTGGATCTACCATAAGGTCCAAGACGTCAGGTTCCCGCAACCACAAGTGAAACAATCATGATATAAAGGAAAATACTGCAAGTTAGGAATCTCTGGAGACAGGACTCCTTCTGTGGCCACCCTGCTGGGGCATAGTTCTGAGAACGGTGTTACAGCCAGACCAGCACAGGGAACCCATGCTAAAAGTGGTAAAATGACAGTTGCAAAAGGAGGTGGGGGGCAATCTACATACTTTTTCCACCTATTGTGCCTTCTTTTTCCAGATCGGATGCTTTCAGACAGGTGGGTGTGCACCCCGAAAAAAGAAGTCCAGCACTGACCACACAGTTTTCACACAGTACATAGAGAAAGAGCTTGAAAGCTACATATGACATGAGTCTCAGAATTGCACACCTAAAATTAATTTGTGCATGACCCTTAATCAGGATTATATAGCAAGAAAAAAGTAGGTCCATCAGGCCTGACAAACAAACCATAGTACAATCTGTAAAACACCAACATAAAAAGACACAACTATCTCGAGAATTATGCTGTGCACACGCAGATACCTAACTGACCTTCAGAGACAAAAATAGTGGACAATCTTTCTCCCATGAACTTCTCAATATCTATCTGTGCACCTCAATGGTGGTGACTAGATGAGGGGCCAGAGCAAGCAGAAACCTCCACCTACAGCTGGAGGCTTCTATGGTGCACACACACTGGCTGTATAGCAAGGCAACTAGACAGTCAGCCAGTTTTATTTTTGTTTCAAAGTGGCGGTTTTTGTCTTTGCTTTTACATTGTTTCTGGTTCTGGTCCTTTTCATCACACGTTTGTCCTGGAGGTGGGAGCTTTTTCTTCCTATATTACCCAAGAAGATACAGCAATTGTGGACATATAGCCAAGCTACAAACATACCCCATAATATTCAACCCTTGAGACAAGAGCCAATAACAGTTGCTAAGCACTACATGTGAAAAGGGAAGCCTATCTCCTGATTATGTACACCAGGAGACAACCAGTAAGCTTAATAACACAACAACAAACATCCATTTAAGTATTTTTAAAACCACATAACTACTGGAAATGACTAATTAAAGATCTCAAACACAACAAATGATCTCAAAATATGTCCCAAAACAGAAAAGAGTAACTGAGACAAATATGCTAGAGACAGACAAAGGCTCCTCAGAAGAGGAAGAGCAAGTCTTGGATTTGCCTGAGAAAGAATTCAGAAGAATGATATGGAAACAAATTCAAATGCTCCGAAAAAGGGTGGAGGAAAACAAGGAAGAAGTCAGGAAAGTACTACAAGAGCAAACAAACAAGATCAATACAGCATTGGAAACAATTCAAAACCTGCAAAAAAGAGGTCCAGATGATTCATAATAAAATATCAGAAATGGACAATACAGTGAAAGGGGAAAGGACAGAATAGAAGAGATGGAAGCCAGAACCAGCGAGCTAGAAGACAAATTTCTCAATACTGCAAAGATAGACATTCAAGCTGAAAAAATAATTTAAAAATCTGAAGAGAGTCTAAGATTCATGCTGGATAACATGAACAAGAACAACTTAAGAAATATTGGCATTCCGGAATAGGAAGAATCAGAGAAGTCCACAGAGGAGATAGTTGAAGAGCTTCTGAAAGAAAATTTCTCTAAATCTTGAAAGATGAAAAGATAAACATTCAAGAAGCCGAACATGCCCCACAAAGGATAGACCCCAAAATAAAGTCACCAAGACATATAATAATCAAGCTCTCCACAATCAAAGACAAGGAGGGAATACTAAAAGTGGCCAAGGAGAAGAGAAGTGTCACTTACAAAGGCAAGCAAATCAGATTAAGCTCTGACTAATCAAAGACAAGGAGGGAATACTAAAAGTGGCCAAGGAGAAGAGAAGTGTCACTTACAAAGGCAAGCAAATCAGATTAAGCTCTGACTATTCAGCACAAACCTTGCAGGCAAAAGGGCAATTGGGAGACATATACAAAACCCTAAAAGAAAAAAAAACTTCCAACCAAGAATCTTCCATCCACAAAACTATCAATCAAATACGATGGCACAATCAAAACATTCCAGGATATACAGAATCTAAAGGATTTCATCAAAACCAATCCAGCACTTCAAAACATCCTAAAGGGAGTTCTTTGGACTGCAAACCAACAAGAACAGACAACAACCAGAGATTGACAGGCATGGCAACACCACCTGGAAGTCAGTTGACAGATAACAGGGTCAAGAACAGAACAAAACTACAACAACGAATTCAAAGATGCTGGGAGGTCAACCGAAGATCAAAATAATATCAATGTCAAATGGATAAATGTAGGTACAGAGATCCAGGTGGTCAGGATGTCAGGTAGATTACAGGATACAAAAGAGTCTTTTAAATGGAGAGAAAAGTTAAAAGACGATAAGGTAGCCCCCCCAAAAGTTAATACTTTACAACTTACCATGAAAATGAGCTTCCAAGCAGAACAAGCAAACATGAAAACTAAGAAGAAACTTACAGGAAATAGCACAAAAAACACAAACTCAGCACAAGAAGGCATGCAGAACAAAGAAGTGAACAGCACTACCAAAAAAATAATATAATGGCAGCAATTAATTCATACCTATCTATAATTACATTGAATAGCAATGGATTTAATGCACCAGTGAAAAGACAAAGCGTGGCAGATTGGATAAGAAAATAAGAACTTTCAATATGTTGCCTGTAAGAGACACACCTTACACACAGACAAAAACACACTAAAAGTTAAAGGATAGAAAAAAATATACACCAAGCTTAATGCAACACTAAACAAGCAGGAGTGGCAATTCTAATCACTGATAAAATAAACTTTAACACAAAAATCAGCATAAGAGATAAAGAAGGACACTATCTCATGATCAAAGAATCAATTGAGTAAGACAACACAACCATAATAAATATCTACGCTCCCAATAAAAAAGAACCAAGATATATTAAGCAAAACTTAGTAGAACTGAATAAACAAATAGGTAAATCTACAATTGTAGTGGGAGATTTTAACCATCACTTTCAAAAAAAGACTGAACAATCAGAAAGAAACTCGACAAAGCTACAGAGGGACTAAACAGAACAATCAACCAACTTGACCACATAGATGTGAATAGAACATTCAACCCAACAACAGCACAATATACTTTCTTCTCCATTGCACACTGCACATTTTTCAGATTGACCATGTATCATGTCACAAAGCATGCCTCCATAAATTTACAAACATCAAAATGTTACAGAGCATCTTTTTAGATCACAATGCTATAAAACTAGAAATCAACAAAAAGACTGAGGAAATAAAGTCAAATACATGGAAACTGAACAACACCCTGTTGGAAAATGCCTGGGTAAAAGATGGAATTAAACGTGAATTCAACAAGTTCCTAGAAACAAATGAGAATGAAAACACAACATACCAAAAACTTTGGGACATGGTGAAAATTATACTGGGAGGACAATTTAATGGGCAATGCCACAATGGAACCAAACAAAACCAAAAGGAAAACAAAAGGCTATGAAGAGTTGTACTCCAAAATTTTGAAAACTTAGAAAAGATGGATA
>NW_006408713.1:1089236-1091011 GCF_000296735.1 Chrysochloris asiatica
AAAAGGCATTTGACAAAATCCCACATCCGTTCCTGATAAAAACACTCAACAAAGTAGGAATTGAAGAGGAATTCCTCAACATAATCAAGTGCATATATACAAAACCAACAGCCTACATCACTCTCAATATAGAGAAACCGAAAGCCTTTCCTCTGCAAACGGGACCCAGACAAAAATGCTCTTTGTCACTACTCCTTTTAAATATTGTTTTGGATGTATTAGCTAGAGCTATATGACACGAAAGGGAAATTAAAGGCATCCAAATTGGCAAAGAGGAAGAAAAACTCTCTTTATTTGCAGACAATATGATCCTATACATAGAAAACTCCAAAGACTCAGCCAAAAAGCTACTAGACATCATTGGAAGATTCAGCAAAGTGGCAGGGAATAAGATCAACATTATAAAAATAAGTTGGATTCCTCTATAGTAAAATGACAGTGCTGAAAAGCACATTAGGAAAGAAATACAATTTACAATAGCTGCCCAAAGTTACAATATTTATGAATAAACATAACCATAGGTAAAAAGGACCTATACAAAGAGAATTACAAAACACTACTACAAGAAACCAAAAAGACTTACAAAAGTGGAAGAACACACCATGTTCCTAGATAGGAAGATGAAACATCGTGAAAATGTCAATACTACCCAAAGCTATTTACACATATAATTCAATCCCAATCCAGATTCCAGCAACATTCTTCAAAGAGATAGAAAGACAATTACAAACTCTATATGGAAAGGAAGGAGACCCAGGATAAGCAAAGCACTGCTCAAGAAGAAGAACAAGGTTGGAAGTCTCTGACTCCCCGATTTCTGAATCTACTACACAGCTACAGTGGTCAAAACAGCCTGGTACTGGTACAATGAAAGATGCATTGATCAATGGAACAGAATTGAGAATCCAGAAATTAACCATCCACATACTCTCAACTGATTTTTGACAAAGTGCTTAGGTACGTTACATGGGGAGGGGATACTCTCTTTAACAGATGGTGCTGGCAGAACTGGAAAGTGATTTGCAAAAGATTGAAACAAGACCTTTACCTCATGCCCTATACAAAATGAATTCAGCATGGATTAAAGACCTAAATGTGAATCCCAAAATTATGAAAGTCATCAATGATAAAAGAGTGACAAAAATGTGAGGTCTCTAATAAAGGTAATACACAGATTACCAAAGACTTTGAAAACTACAAAAACTAAAGTAGGCAAAATATATGAGTGGGACATACTAAAAATTAAAAACTTGTGTGCATCAAAAGACTTCACCAAAAGAACAAAAACGGAACCCACAGAATGTGAAAAAATCTTTTGCAATGACACATCAGACAAGGGACTCATATCTAAAATATATAGGAAACTACAACACCTCTACAAGAAAAGGACAAAGAACTCAATTAAGAAATTGGTACAGGACATCAACAGACTCTTCACCAATGAAGAGATCTGAGCAACCAACAAACACATGAAAATATGTTCATTATCACTAGACTTTAGAGAAATACAAATCAAAACAACAATGAGATATCATCTCACACTAGCAATAACAGCAACGATCAAAAAAGTAGAGGGCAATAAATGCTGGTGAGGATGCAAGAGAGAATGGGACCCTCCTACATTGTTGGTTGGATTGCAAAATGGTCCAACCGCTCTGGAAAGCAATATGGCACTCCCTCAGAAGGTTGGTGATTGGAATGCAAAAGTAGGGACCAAAGAGGAGGGTCCAGTAGTTGGAAAATTTGGACTTGGTGATAGAAATGATGCTGGAGAA
>NW_006408713.1:1093396-1100850 GCF_000296735.1 Chrysochloris asiatica
AACTGCTGATCTTGCGTCTCACAGCCCGTTTTGTAACCACTATGCTACCAGATATATAATTCCTTTAATTTGCTAGACTGCAAAGTCAGTTTGAACTGCTAGGTTGGTCGTTCAAGCTCACTCGTTGCTCCTTGGAAACCCTCTACAGGGTTGTTATGGGTTGAAACAAACTCGACAGCATCTAACAATAACAACTATATATATATATAGTTCATCACCAGGAAGTATGGGAAGAGAGGAAGGAAGGAAAGAAGGAAGGGGAAGATAGAGCACAGAGTAGGGAATAGACACAGCATAGCTCGGGGGTAGGAGGGGGGAGGGGGAGGGCAATACACAAGAAGCGGGAGGAAAATGGAAGAACAAGGCTGATGGGAGAACAGCTAGGCAGGTTCGCATGGGCTAAGTGGGACAGAGGCAAATGAGGATGTATGCACAAACTTATAACAACAGGGCTCCTGGATACAGGGATTTGTGGTTGTCGTTGTTAGGTGCCATCAAGTCTACACTGACTCATAGCAACCCCATGCACAACAGAATGAAACAATGTCCAATCCTGGGCCAATCTCACTATTGTTGCCACACATGAGTCCATCTATGCTGCCACCTTGCCAATCCATCTCTTTGGGGGTCTTCCTCTTGTTCTTCAACCATCCATCTCCAGTGACTGATCCCTCCTGACAATATGTCCAAAGTATGAGAGACGAAGTTTGGCCATCTTGGCCTCTAAGGAGCACTCTGGCTGCACTTCTTCCAAAACAGATCTATTGGTTCTTTTGGCAGTCCATGGCACTTTCAGTATTCTCCTCCAACATCATAATTCAAAGGCATCAATTCTTCCAAGATCTTCCTTATTCACTGTCCAGCTTTCGCATCCATATGAGGCTATTGAAAATACCATGGCTTGGGTCAGGCGCACCTTAGTCCTCAAGCTGACATCTCTGCTCTTCAACACTTTAAAAAGTTCCTGTGCAACAGATTTGCCTAATGCAATACGTCGTCTGATCTCTTGACTGCTGCTTCTGTGAGTGTTGATAGTTCATCCAAGAAGAATGAAGTCCTTGACAACTTCAATCTTTTCTCCGTTGATAAGAATGTTGTTGATTGGTCCAGTGATGAGGAGTTTTGTTTTCTTGATGTTGAGATGTAATCCATACTTTAGGCTGTGCTGTTTGATTTTCATCAGTAAATGTTTTAAGTCCTCTTCACTTTCAGCAAGCAAGGTTGTATCATCTGCATATTCTAGGTTGTTAATGAGTCTTCCTCCAATCCTGATGCCATGTTTTTCTTCATAGAACCCAGCTTCTTGGATGATTTGCTCAGCATACATGTTGAATATGTATGGTGAAAGAATACAACCTTGCCGCACACTTTTTTAATTTTAAAACATTTGGTGTTCCCATGTTATCCTGGAACAACTGCCTCTTTGTCCATGTACAGATTCCTCATACGCACATTTTAGTGTTCCGGAATACTCATCCTTCACAACGTTGTCCATAGCTTGTCATGATCCACGCAATCAAAAGCCTTTGCGTAGTCAATAAAGCACAGGTAAACATCTTTTTTATATTCTCTGCTTTCAGCCAAGATTCATCTGACATCAGCAATGATATATCCCTTGTTCCATGGCCTCTTCTGAATCTGGTTTGAACTTCTGGAAGTTCTCTGTCAATGTATGCGTGCAGCCATTTCTGTATTACTTTTTGTAAAACTTTACTCCCATAGGATTTCAAAGAGATTGTCGGATGATTTCCGTATTACATTGGATCACCTGTCTTTGGAATGGGTGAAAATACGGTCTCTTCCAATCAGTCGGCCAAATAGTTGTCTTCCAAATTTCTTGACAGAGATGAGTGAGTCCCTCCTGTGCCACCTCGTTTTCTTGAAAGATTTCATTTTTTATTCCATCAATTGCTGATGCCTTGTTCTTTGCCAATTTATTCAATGCACCTTAGATTTCCTAGTTCAGTATTATTGGCTCTTGATCATATGCTACCTCTTGAAATGTTTGAACATTAATCATTTCCTTTTGGTACAGTGACTCTGAGTATCCCTTCTATCTTCTCTTGATGCTTTCGGCATAATTCAATAATTTTCCCAGAGAATCTTTCAATAACGAAAGTCGAGGCTTGAATTTTTTCTTCCGTTATCCCAGCTTAAGAAATGCTGAATGTGTTCTTTCTTTTTGGAATTCTGATTCCAGATCTTTGCACAATTTGTTGTAATATTTGGCTTTATCATCTCGAGCTGATCTTTGAAATTTTCTGTTCAGATTTTGTACCTCTTCATTTCTTCCATTTGCCTTAGCATCTCTACACTGGAGAGCAAGTTTCAGTGTCTCTTCTGACATCGATTTTGACCTTTTCCTTAGTTCTTGTCTTCTCAATAACCTTTTGCTTTCTTCATGTATGATGTTCTTGATGTCATCCCACAACTCTTCTGGTCTTCAGTCTTTAGTGTTTAAAGTATCAAATCTGTTTTTCAGATGATGTGTAAATTCATGTGGGATATATTTAAGGTCATATTTTAGCTCTTGTGGACTTGTTTTCATTTTCTTCAGCTTCTGTTTGAATTTGCATATGAGTAATTGATGGTCTGTTCCACAGTCTGCACCAGCCTTGTTTTGACTGATGATATGGGGTTTTTCCATCCTTTTTTTCCACAGAGGTAGTCAATTTGATTTCTATGTATTTCATCTGGTAAGGTAAATGTGTATAGTTGTCTCTTATTCTGTCTAAAGAAGATATTTGAAAGGAACAAATCATTGATTTTGCAGAATTCTATCATGCATTCTCCAGCATCATTTCTATCACCAAGGTCATATTTTCCAAGTATTGATCCTTCCTCTTTGCTCACAACCTTTGCAGTCCAATCACCAGTAATGATCAATACATCTTTATTGCATGTTTGATCAATTTCAGATTGAAGAAGTTGGTAGAATTCTTCTATTACATCCTTAATGGCTTTAGTGGTTGGTGTATAAGTTTGAATAATAGTGGTATTAACTGTGCTTTCCTATAAGCACATGGATAGTGTCTGTGAAATCACTGAGAATCATCACAAACTAGCAACTGAAACATAACATTTACTATCATATGCCCTGTTGATAATCTAAGCTTTATAAGAGTAGTATCTGTTCTGTTTTTTCTGTATTCTCAGCAAATGCCACCATGCAAGGTAGAAGGGAACATGTGACAAAAATGCTTGCATAAATGGACGATGGTACATAAAATGGACAGAAGAACAGAGACTATCTACTTGAAGGTGGACATGGTGTCTGGACACTAGTTCAATCACAGTTTATTAAGTGGCACAGAAGGGCCGTCAATGGAATGAAGCTGTAAATGAATGAATGAGCTAAGATGGAAGTGGGAAGGCAAACTGGGAGTATGTTTATATTTTAAAAGGGAGAGTCAGTTATATTTTATTACTAAATAGAGAACAGGAGGAATATTGGAGAGAAGTATGCCAGGAGGAGCTCCGGTAGCATAGTGGTTTTGAATCGTGCTGCTAACCTCAAGGTTGGCAGTTAGAAACTTCCAGCTGTTCCGTGGGAGAAAGATGAGGCTTTCTGCTCCTGTAAAGATTTACAGCTTCAGAAATATTGTGCAGGTTCACTATGAATTGTTCACTTATGATTTAGTAATAAGCACAAGTAAGCCCGTGCTTACTGTGTACTCTGTCCTTGTCAGGGATTGTAAATGTAACCAGAGTACTCCAGGGTACTTATGAACAACAACAACATGGAAGGAGGACACAGCTGGCATTGTTATCTATGGGATGCATGAGGAAAGGAAGGGGAAAAAAAATCAAAGATGACTTGGGTTTTTGCTCATAGGTGAGTGAAAGATATGAACATCATAACTTTGGAAAAGGAAGAATCAAGAGGAAGAGAAGCATCTTGGGACAGTGTCCGGCACATTCTGTTTGAGGTTCTGAGACTCTACTCTAAGAGAATCCAACCGGCATGTTGGAATTCACACTTGTGCTTGGGAGACGAGTTGTTCACATGGAAATTCTTCCCATAGACAGCGTAGCAGAAGGCAGAAGTGGTGATCCAAAGTACATGGTGGACAGAGAGAAGAAGACACCCAAGGGAAGGTTCTACATGAGTAGGGAGAAGATGGCACAAGGACAACAGAAGTACCCTGTGGAGTAAGCAGATGGTACAATGAAAGACATGGAGAAACCCCTTCCAAAGAGGCAATCCACTCTCATTCACTGTGCTGAAATAAAAGATACATGCTCTTTGGTGATCACTCAGAGCTTGAATACATAATTGGGAGTTGAGAATCCCTGGTTTACCCATTCTGTATCATTGGCTAGAAGTCAGGAATATATATTTTGTGTGAAAATGCCCATGGATTTAGAATTTTGTGATCAATGTGCTTAGAGAAAGGGAAAGATAGAGGGCCATGTCTGGAGGCAGAGAGAAACTTAGAGATCATATTGGAAGCTCTTTAAAATATATAGGCATTAAGGGTTGACAAGAAATTAACCAATCTCTCCAAAAAGTACATTTAAAAGGATGGCATGCATATTGAGTATAATGTAGGCAGATTAAGTGAAAATGGAAACAATGTTGAACAGATGATTCTGGGAAGATGTAAAAGAAGAAAATAATTCATTTGAGTGGATTAAGTTTTCAAGGAGCAAAGTCAAATCCCCCCAACACCAAGAAAGCAGCAATTACGTTCAAGCATGTCTCATGCAGACCACAAGTTCTCTGAGTACCAAAACCTAAGACTAGACATTCATAAGTCCCTGTAGTAGACACTATATGCAAATGGAATAAGTAATTGGAAAGAATTCCTAAATCAGCTTGAAGGCTAAGAATATTTTCAAACTGCACTATAGTCTTACAAGCAATGGACAACCTTTTCAAAGTGGAGAAGATATTTTTAATTCCATATAATTTGCTCATGAGACCAATAGAGAGAAGGAAAGCAAGATCCTGTGGAGAGAAAGAGGTTTTAGGTCTAAAAGTTTTAGCTATGAAGCTATTACAACTAGAGCTAGTTAAAGAGATGGGTGGTAGGTATCTGCTTAAGGCCAAATGTCCAATATCTACTAGAAGCACAATTCTACACATCATTCTTTCCACCATCACCGGAAGGCTGAAAAGTGCTTCCCCGAAACAACCACAGAGATGAAAATATTCATTGTGGTGTGAAGAACATGGAAAGTAAGAGTAGAAACATTCAATATGAAGTGAGAGATTGAAGGGCAGCATGCTTACTCAGAGGTCCTTGAAAAGATAAACATCTATCTATCTCCAGAAGGAAGCCTGGCTTATGAAGTGAAAAAGAAGGAAGTGGCTTTGAAGTTTTCTGAACTTGCAGGGTCAAGATTCACACTGTAACCGGAAGTGGGAAAAGACACGTGACATAGGTAAAAAGGTTGAAATAGGCAGGAGAGGATGTTGGGAAGACATCTAAGACTAGCCCTCATCTTGACCATGTGTTATTTAAAAACATTTACTTTAAATCCACTTCTTCCTTCCTTCTTTTTTTTTTTAACCTTCACCAAAATTAAAAAAAAAAAAAAAAAAAAAAAAAAAAAAAAAAAAATATGCCTGCCATCGAAACTTAATAAGAAACCAAGTTTGTTACTAACTTCATAAAAATAAACTCAAAAAAATATGAATGTCATGTCTTTTCAACAGTATCGTTGTTGTCACTGAAAACGGCCCTCCCAGGAAATGATTTCACTGCACTGTCTGGCCCACTGGACCAGGAACTCACTGTATAAAATATGACCAGGTATGACACCTGTGGTGGTAGAACAAATACATGCCCACTTAACTAAGAAAAGTGCAACTTCAAAAATAGCAAATGCTATTTGGCCCTTTGTGCTCCCTTTTCCTGTGGTGCAGTGGTCAGTTTGTTAATTAGCTTTCCTCCTGCCTTCCTATCACCAGGCCGAAATAATTGCCTCATTGTAGAATAACCTGTGAAGACAGCCACATGGGAAACAGCCAGGGATACATCACTCTCCGGCACCTTTACAGACTATTTTGTAAATAAATCATAGTTTTTAATTGCTCTGTCAGAAGGATCCTTCTTTGAGCAAAGGTGACGGGAGCTGAATATGGGAGCACCACAGGACATCTGTTTGGTCTGGCCAAGGGCTCCCTACGCTTGTACTCAATATCCACAGCGACCTTTCGGATTCCTTGTACATAGTAACAATTAAAACAGCACAATGGTGCGACCATGTTCGCCGTGACAGACGCAGGTTGGCTGCTTCCCATAACAGCCTCCCAGGCAGAGAGAAACAAAGCACGCAGGCCCATCTGCAGGCTGCTCTGAATACCGCCTGTTCCAAAGACTGCACGCTCCTCCGCTCGCCCCAGGAAACCCTGCCACAGACAAAACGCAGGGGGCCAGGGAGCTCCATCCTGACATTAATATGATAATGAATTCTGGATCTGCACAACAGGCAGGACAAAGCAATGGGTTCTCAGGACAGACACCTAGCAGGTCCATGTAGGTGGCTGGCAACACCCTGGAAGAGACAGCCACACACCTGACATTCACGGATGGATCTGCTTGATGAAACTTTTCCCTTTAGTACTGAGAAGGAGGAAGAAGTTTTGTGAATACTTTTAGGTGCCATGGAGTCATTTCTGACTCATAATGACTCTATGTGCAACAGAATGTAGCATACAGGTGGGTCTCCTCATTCAAACTTTTTCCTCCAGTAAGAAGTATAGGGAAGATACATTGGTTTTGTTGCTGTTAGGTGTCATCAAGTCATAGCCGACTGTTAGTGACCCCATGTGCAACAGAAATGAAACACTGCATTGTACAATCATTCCTATGCTTTAGACCATTTTTGCAGCCACTAAGTCAAACCATCTCATTGAGGGTCTTCCTCTTTATCTCTGACCATCTACTTTACCAAACATGATGTCCTTACGGGTGGACTGATCCTTACCCAGTGGACTGATCCTTACCAATATGTTAAAAATTTGTTGTTGTTGTTAGGTGCCACTATGTTGGTATCAACCCATAGAGATCTTATGCACAGCAGAACGAAACACAGCCAGATGCTGGACAAACCTCACTACTGTTGCCATGCTTGAGTCCATTGATGCTGCCAATTGGACAATACATCTCGTTGGTGAGTCTTCCCCTTTTCTCTGAGCTTACCAAACATGAGATACTTCTCCAGTGACTGGTCTCTCCTGAAAATATATCTGAAGTATGAGAGACGAAGTTTAGGCTATCTTGGCCTCTAAGAAGCACTCTGGCTGCACTTCTTCCAAAACACATCTATTGGTTCTATTGGTAGCACATGTTGTTGTTGTTAAGTGCCATCGAGTCGGGTCCGACCCATAGCGACCCTATACAGGGTTTCCCAAGGTGTAAATCTTTACGGGAGTAGAAAGCCTCATCTTTCTCCCGCGGAGCGGCTGGTAGTTTCGAACCGCTGACCTTAAGGTTCGCAGCCCG
>NW_006408713.1:1101645-1103446 GCF_000296735.1 Chrysochloris asiatica
TGAACCTCTGGAAGTTCTCTGTCAATGTATGATTGTAGCCATTTCTGTATTACCTTTAGCAAAACTTTATTCACATGGGATATCAAAGAGATTGTCCGATGATTTCCTCATTCTGTTGGAGAGATTTAAAAAAATGTGACAAAAATCTAACCTTTCCATTTTCTAAGGAGCATTCTGACTGTGTTTCTTTTAAACAAATTTGCTGCTCTTCTGGCCCACTTAAAACTCACTGCATGGAGTAGATTCTGTCTAATAGTGAGAACATTGGTTCTCTATCATTTTTTCAAGCCTCAAATCTTCACATAGAAGATGGTAGTGGTGGTGGTGGTGTGCCGTGGAGTCACTTCTGACTCCTAGCGACCTTGCATAAGGTTTCTGAGGCTGTATATCTTTATGGGAGCACAAAGCCTCATCTTTCTCCCACAGAAGAACTGTTGATTTTGAACTGCTGAACTTGAGGTTAGTAACCCGATGCATAACCACAACACTACCAGAGTATATAGCCTCATTTTAATCCCATGTAGATGCTGGCGGGTTTGAACTGAAGACCTTGCAGTGCTTATGTTCTTTGGGCAGGTTATGGTATATTCAGTAATCAATTGTTGTAATTGTTGTTAAGTGCCATCGAGTTGGTTCCTGTATAGGATTTCCAAAGGAGCATCTGGTGTGTTTGAACTGCCAATCTTGTGGTTCACAGTTGAGTGTTGATCCTACAGTGCCACACCAGGAGTCTGTTAATCAATAACTGATAACCACTCAGAATAACCAACTCATGGTGACCCCTTATGTTGCAGAATAGAGCTGAGCTACCAAAGGTTTTCATGGCTGTGACCTTTTAGAGGCAGGTCTCCTTGTATTATTTCTGAAGTATCTTTGGATGAGTTCACACCATCAGCCTTCTGGTTAGTAGTTAAGTTACTTGTAAATCCCCAGGACAGCCATAGAGATAATAGACAATTCCATTTCCTTAACCATCACAAATCACAGTATTTGAGTGTACTACTACACACTTTTAGTTCTCTTTGCCACTTTTCATACCTCTGGTTTTCTTTAATACACCTACAGATGTGACATTCTCTACCATGACTTTCTCATCACTACCAAGAAGAGTATCTGAGACAGGTTGAGGTGAGAAGCATTTCCACGAAATTCAGAATCATATGATCAAGAGCCAATGATACTGAAGGAAGAATTCCAAGTTGTATTGAAGGAACTGTCAAAGAACAGGACACCGGGAATTGATGTAACACAAATTGAAACATTGCAACAAAGTGAGACCGCGCTACAGGCACACACTCATCTATGCCAAGAAATTTGGAAGACAACTATCTGGCCAGTTGATTGCAAGAGATCCATATTTATGCCCATTCCAAAGAGAGGTGACCCAAATATATGTGAAAATCATCATACAGCATCGTTGATATCCCATGCGTGTAAAGTTTTACTAAAGGTAGGACAGAAATGGCTGCAAGCATACATTGACAGAGAACTTCCAGAGGTTCAAGGCGGATGCAAAAGAGGACATGGAACAAGGGATATCACAGCTGATGTCAGATGAATTTTGCTTGAAACAGAGAACACCAGAAAGATGTTTACTTGTGCTTTATTGACTACACAAAGGCTTTCAATTATGTGGACCATGACACGCTATGGACAACCTTGAGAAATATGAGTATTCCTGAACACTTAATTGTACTCATGAGGAACATGTACATGACCAAGAGGCAGTTGTTTGAACAGAACATGGGAACACTAAATGGTTTAAAATTAGGAAAGGTGTGCGACAGGGTTGTATTCATCT
>NW_006408713.1:1103674-1105674 GCF_000296735.1 Chrysochloris asiatica
TTGGCTAATACCTAGAAAAGATGTTTTTGATTACTATTATATTGACCGTTTACTATGCCCAGAGAGAAAAAGTGAAGGTTCTTGGAGGTTCTGAAATCAAATTGTAAATGGAAAGACCCTCTCTGGATTCTAGATTCAATGAATGCACTGCTCAATTCAGAGTTCCTACACTTAAAATGCTGAGCATTTTTGGAACAATCCTTTGATTTTTAGAATTGAAACATGCTTTAGACAGATCATAGAAGCCATGATTTGGATAGCAACATTAACAAAAAAAAAAAAAATAGTCATAAGCCAAAAAATTAAAAATCTATAACCCAAGGTGGGGAAAGAAATGAAATGAAATGTCATATAAAGTCTCCAAATGGGGTGGCACCAGTCACCGGCAGTTAACAACTATTATACAAACATATTGGAATGCACCCGGTGTTCTGACGGATGGAAAAAAGTTGGTCATTAGCCATCAGGGAATTCCCAATGCCCGCACAGCTCACCAGCTGCAACCCAAGTGTGTTGAAGTAAAAACTTGCATACTTAACGAGGAGTTTGATGGAGTGTTAACATTCTTCAGCTTCACTTCAAGCTGTTAACCAACAAAGTCATCATTAACTCTTGGTAATGACTGCGTTTCTTGGGATGTGGTTTAATTGTGGATTTGATTGCAGGGTCTTGTCTCCTGACTTGTGGGACTATTTCTCCATCATTCCACTATTCTACTGCAACCTTGGTTTTTCCCTAGCAAATCTCAACTGCTTTTATTGCCAGAGTGTGATGTAGGGCCAGTGACCACTGCAATTTCTATCATCCCACAGTTCCTAAGGGTTCTCCAACTTTCCTGGGACCTGGATAGGTTTCAAATCGAGATGCTAGAAACAAATGATTTATCTCAGATGTTGGATTTATTAGGAATAAAAAGTAGTCTACATTGATGGGATGCTTCAATATCCCAGCTGCAGGCAGAGCTTAGAATTCAGGAGATAGTATCCAGACTTCTCTCCCTTTTTCATGATTTTGAAGAAGATGATTTCAGAGGATATAAAACTCCAGTGCTGGATTCCAGTTTGTTTCTAAAAGTGAAAAGGGAATAAACTTTCAAGTTCATGGGCGGTGGGAGGGTGAAGGTTTTATGCCTTGGAGTCAGTTCCAACTCTTATTTACCCTGCATAAGGTATCTGAGGCTATACATCTTAATGGAAGCAGAATGCCTCATCTTTCTCCAGTGGAATGGCTGAGAATTTGAACTGCTGACCTTGAGATTAGCAGCCTAACTGGTTACCATTATGCTGGCATGAAATGTGAAGTGGTCAGATCTGGGGCCACTTGCAGTGCCCCTCCAGGTCAATTCTTGAGACCAGACATCAGGACCTGCAGCTAGTATTTCCCTTTCTAAAGTGATTGCGTTCAGCCTCACTTCCTAGTTTAAAGTAAATCTTGTATTGGTCAAATAGGATAATTTTCTGTAACCCCTGAGTAGATCCTGGTATGGATTGAATTATCTTCTCACAAAAACATAAATTGAAACCCTAACCTCTACACCCTTCAGGAAGTCTTGATGTCATGTCAAATGATAAGTACTTGATCTGAAGTTTGGTTTGAACTACAAGGTTGGTGATTCAAACTCACCATCTGCTCCTCAGAAATCCTACAACACCCTATAGGTACAAGCCCTGGTGGCACAGTGCTTAAGTGCTGTGTTCTAAAGAACAAAAGACCTGAGGAATCCTTAAATATTACAGCCTATAAAGTCCTATCAAGAAGTTCCACTCTGTCTAATAGGGTTCCTACAGGATTACTGGAGTCCTGATGTGGCACTGTAGGATAAGCACTGTAGGCTAATTTCTGGTTGATACAATGTAATTATGGATATACATACATATGGACTCATAACCACAAGTTTGGTGGTTCAAACCTATCAGCTGATCCTTGGAAAGCCTATATAAGGTCACTATGATTCAGAACCGCAGCAGTTAACGACAGCAACAATATAGGATTACTGGAGT
>NW_006408713.1:1105925-1108176 GCF_000296735.1 Chrysochloris asiatica
CTGGTGTGGTGTTTTAGATAAGCACTGGGCTGCTAACTACCAGGTTGGCGATTCAAACCCACCAGCTGCTCTTCAGAAACCCCATACAAGGTGGCTACGAATCAGAATCAACTGCATGAAACTTAAAAATAACAACAACATAGGATTACTATGAATCAGAATCAACTTCACAACAATGGGATGTCCTGAACTGGATTACTTAAGGATCAAAGCCAGCACAGGCTTATTTGTGCTTGCCTATTAATCTGTAATGAACATTTTCACATAATTTTTCCACCATATCTAAGATTCTACTTCTAAATCTGCCTGACATCTGGCTCTCCCTCAACCCCACAGCACTTTCCAACAGAACCAAAGCCTCTTTTCACATTTACAATCCCTGACAGGGAGAGAGTACACAGTAAGCACGGACTTACTTGTGCTTATTACTAAATCATAAGTGAACAGTTCAGGTAAGCCTGTGCTTACCTTCTTTATTGAGTAATCCAGCCCTGGGTTAATCCATTGGAAATTAGGATTTCCTTGTGATGTGAATAAGGTCAGCCCTGTGCAGAGTACTTCCCAGGTCTGGTCACTTCTAAGTTACAAAGAGCAACAGAGACACAGGTGCAGAAAGGGGAAGACAGATGTCATGTGAAGATCAGCAAGAAACTGAGAAACACTGATCAAAAGAAGCTGAAAGACAGAGTCTTTCAAAGAGAGCACCTTCCCAAAGAGCCAGCACCCAGGATTCAGATTTCTAGATCATGCACCCTGAATTCTCTCTTATACTGAAGGAATGTCTATTGTTTAAAGTTTTCTGTCACAGCAAAATCAGGAAACTAAGACAGACCCCTGTCATGGACATGGATTCTTGGTCTTCTACTTCCTTAAAACTGCATCCTCACATGATTGTACACCTCAAGAAACTTTGCATTTAGTATTTTTAATAGGCATCCATTCCTATGAAATAAGGGCTGTGCTGGACTTCTGATATGGCATTGTTAGATCAGCAACGAACTGCTATCTGCAAGGTCAGCAGTTCAACCTCACCGGGGATTCAACTCTTTGGAAATGTACACAGCATCTCTATGAGTCACAACTGACTCAATGACTCTTATCAATGACAAGGGCTGAGTTTAAATTGTATTTAGTAGTTGTAGGTGAAGAAGTGGTCAATACGAGCTTCAGTGGGTTATATAATTCAAGACAATCCACCTGCTCATTAACTTCATATTTTATTTACCACATACACAATAACATGCTCAATACATTGCAGTGACTCAAGAAATCATTGCTGATTGATACACTGTACTTCTGGGTACACATATAATTGTTGTTGTGGTTGTTAGTGCCATCAAAGCAGTTCCGACCTATAGATACCTTATGTAGATGGTTTCTGAGGCGTGATTTGTGGGATTGAAGTGCTGGCATTGTGATTAACAGTCCAGTGCTGGTCCAACAGCATAGCGCCAGGACACTGTACATAATTATAAAGGTGCTCATATTTTTTGGCCTTTGTGAGCATGTGATCTAGCCCTCTGGCTTTGCCAGAAACATCTGTAAGCCAAAGAGAGAGTTAACTTTTGCCACAAGAGGAATACTGAGGAATATACTGCTAACAAGGAGCTTTTGCTAATCTAAGAGAAGTAGATTCCTACTGAAAAACTTGCTTATGAAATCAAACTATTCTGAAGCATGATGGTTCCAAGAGTAGATTCCCCAATAATAAAAGTAAGCACACACTTTCTTGTGCTTACTTACTAATCTGTAGTGGACATTTTCACATGAGTTTTATCAGGATGTAGTTTAAAATTAAAACTGTTCATTACAAGTTAGTTGTGGTTTGTTCTTATGTGCCGTGGAGTCAGTTCCGACTCATAGCGACCCTGTACAGGGTTTCTGAGGCTGTAAATCTTTACAGGAGCAGAAAGCCCATCCTTCTCCAGTGGAACAGCTGGTAGTTTCGAACTGCTGACCTTGTGGTTCACAGCCCAATTCGTAAGAACAAGTAATTCTATGCTTCCTTTACTTATTCCATACTCCCTCCCTGTCAAAAAAAACAGAACAAAACTCACTACAATTAAGTCCATGCCAACTTATAACCTGTATAGGGTTTCAAGGTGGTAAGTCTTGATGGGAGCAAAAAGGCTCCTTTTTCTTCCGAGGACTTGCTGGTGAATTTGAACTGAATAAGAAACCCAGTTCCTGTGGGTCTGACCCCATATGTGCAGAGTACACTGCTCCATAGGGCTAAGATTTCTTAAAAGCA
>NW_006408713.1:1110393-1111263 GCF_000296735.1 Chrysochloris asiatica
TGTTATTGTTAAGTGCCGTCGAGTCGGTTCTGACCCATAGTGACCCTGAACATTGTTTCCAAGGCTGTAAATCTTTACAGGAGCAGAAATCCTCATCCTTCTCCCACGGAGAAGCTGGTAGTTTCAAACTGTTGACCTTGCGGTTTGTAGCCCGATTTGTAACCACTACGCTACCAGTGTTCCTTAGTATGGTTACTATAAAATTAGAACAATGAGCAGCACAGTTCATTTATCTGAATGAGACCTCACTGTTCTATGTTAAGAAAACAGTTCATTCTATAAACAAGGAAAAAATGTATATCTTTATTTAAAACACTGTCAAAAATCAGGCTTTAATTAAAGCATGCAAAATGTGTAATGATATGTATTTTGTTGTTGTTAGGTTCCATCAAGTTGGTATCAACTCATAGTGACCCTGTATACAACAGAACAAAACAATACCCGATCCAGGGCCAAACGCATAATTGTTGCTACATCTGAACCCATTGCTCCTGCCACTGTGCCAACCCATCTCATTGGGCATATTCCTCTTTTTCTCCAACCTTCCACTTTTTAAAAAAATGATATCTTTGCCCAGAGATTGGTCACTCCTGATTATACGTCCTATGTATGAGAGACAAACTCTGGCCATTTTGACTTTTAAGGAACATTCTGTTCATACTTCTTCCAACACAGACATGCTTGTTCTTTCGGCAGTCCAAGGTACTTTCAATATTCTTTCCCAACAAAGTAACACAAACCCATCAATTCTTCTACTGTCTTCATTATTCACTGTTCAATTTTCACATGCATTTTTGTAAGATTGAAATGAAAATAGCATGGCTTGGGGCAGGCACACCTTAGTCCTCAAAATTACAACTTTGCTCTTTA
>NW_006408713.1:1114638-1127158 GCF_000296735.1 Chrysochloris asiatica
GAGGTTGGCCCATGATCTGGCAGTGCTTCATTCTGCTGTGCATAAGGTCACTATGATTCTGTACTGACTTGATGTCACCTAATTACAACAATATCAAGCAGTCACATAGCAAGGTGTTTCTTCTCCAAATGTCTTGACATTGATATGGGAGTATCGTCATATCACATCAGTTTGTTGATAGATTTTATTTTCTATTCCATCTATTCCCTTTGCCTTGTTCTTTGACATTTCTGTCAATGCCTCTTGGAATTCTTCCTTCAGGACCATTGGCTATTAATCATATTCTACCTCTTCAAGTAAGGAGTTCTGGTAGTGTAGTGGTTACGAATCGGGCTGTGAGCCATACGGTCAGCAGTTTGAAACTACCAGCTGTTCTGTGGGAGAAAGATGAGGTTTTCTGCTCCAGTAAAGATTTACAGCCTCAGAAACCCTGTACAGGGTCGCTATGAGTCAGAACCGACTCCACAGCACATTACAACAACAACAACCTCTTCAAATGGTTGAACTTCAACCATTTCTTTTGATACAGTGTCTCTGTATGGTGCTTCATCTTCTTTGAATGCTTTCTCATCATTCAATTTTTGAGTGTAGAATTCTTCAATATAGCTAGTTTAAGCTTGAAGTTTTTTTTCAGCTTCTTCAACTTGCGAAACGCTGAGCGTGTTATACCCTTTTGGTTTTTTAATTCCAGGTTTTTGCATGTTTCATTATATTTGACTTTGTCTTCTCAAGCTAACATTTGAAATTTTCTGTTTGACTCTCATACCTCCTCACTCCTTCCATTGCATTAGTATCTCTCCATTGGAGAGCAAGTTTTAAAGTTTCTTCTGATATCCATTTTGGTCTTTTCCTTCTTTCTTGTCTTCTTAATTACCCTTTGCTGTCTTCCTGTATGATATTCTTAATGTTATCCCACAACTCTTCTGGTGACCGATCATCACTGTCTAATGTATCATCTCTGTTCTTCAGATGATATCTAAAATCAGGTGGGAAATATTCAAGATCATATTTTGGAACTCATGGATTTGGTTTAATTTTCTTAAGCTTCAGCCTGAATTTATATGTAAGAAATAGATGTTCTTTTCCACAATTTTCCCCTGACATTGTTTTGTCTGATGATTTGGAGCCTTTCTATCAGCCCTCTCCACACATGTAGTCAATTTGATTTCTGTGTATTCCATCTGATTAAGTCCATTTGTATAGTCATTTTTATGTTGTTTTAAAAAAAGTATTTGCAAGAACAAACAAGATGGTGGATCCGGTGGATGTGCAGTGAGGAGCTCTGTCAGCAACAACACACAATACAGGACCAAGCAGGCTCACGGGATGGTGCCAGAACTCTGAACCACATATAAAGGAATATTTAGAAGGTTGGAAGGCTTACAGATAGGGGAATTTGTATCAGAATCAAGAAATCCATTGTTATCTAATTCAAAACATTCAGCTGCTCCTGGAGCCACCTTCTTGGGTGAGACCAAATGGAGGAAGGACCAGAGCAGCTACAGATGCCTGACAGAACCATGGAGATAAAGTTGTGGACATTCTCTTTTTTGGTATCAGTTCATTGGTCTTGCTGTCTGTACACCTCCATTCTGGTGACTAGAGGGAGTGACTGAGCAAGTGGACACCCCACCCACCCCCAGAGGGTTCTATTACACATGCACACAGATCTCCTCGAAATTTAAAGTGACGGTTTCCACTTAAAATCAAACGGCATTGCAAAATGGCCACAGCAGGCCCTGAATAGTGTATTACTAGGAATAGGATCTTAACAGGGATTGTGCAATGGGACAAGCAGATTAAAAAGGAAGTAGGATGAAAGTCATCCTGACTTCTAATTAGCATTCTATCTGTACTTCTTCCAACACAGATTTGTTTGTTCTGGTAATCCACGGTGCCTTCAATATTATTCTCCAATAGAATAGCTTGTTTGCATCAATTCATCTATGGACTTTCTTATTCATTGTGCAACTTTAACATGCATATGAGACAATTGGAAATACCATGGTTTGGGGCAGGCATTTCTTAGTACTCAAACTGACATCTTTACTCTTGAAAACTTTAAAGATGTCTTGAGCAGCAGATTTGCTCAGTGAAATGCAACATTGGATTCATTGACTGCTGCTTCCCTGATTGTTGATAGTGGATCCCAGCAAAATGAAGTATTTCATAACTTTAATCCATTTTCCATTTATCATGATATTATTTGTTGCTCCAGAACTGAGGATTTTTGTTTGCTTTACATTTATTTATGTGCAACCCATACTGAAGGCTGTAGTCTTTGATCTTCATCAATAAGTATTTTAGTTCCTCTTCATTTTCAGCAACCAAGATTGTATCATCTGCATATTGCAGATTTTTAATGTCTTCCTGCAAACCTAATGCCACATTGTTCTTCACATAATCTATCTCAGATTATTTAATAAGTATACAGATTAAATAAAAATATGAATATGTATGGTGGTGGTGATGGTTATGTGCCATAGAGTCGAATCTGACTCACAGGGGCCTTGCATAGGGTTTTCAAGTCTATAATCTTTATGGGATCCGAAAGCATCATCTTTCTCCCATGAAACAGCTGGTAGTTTCAAGCCACTACCCTTGAGGTTAGCAAGCTGACTTGAAATCACTACACACTATCAGAGCTCCTATACCCATATATTGGAGTCCTGTGGTGGTGTTGTAGCATAACCACTGAATTACTAACCCCAAGGTAGGCACTTCAAACCCAACAGTTGCTCCTCAAAACCCCTACACAGTGTCACTATAATCCAATCAATGGAAACTCACTGCATGGTGCTTAACAACAACAACAACAGCTGCATAAAATGTAATATACATGCACAATTTATTTATATTATCAGGTTATATGTACATATGTATATAACTATGCACTAACACAAAAGAGTAAGTAAATGATATATCTACAAAGCTATGTGCTGTTGTTGTTAAGTTCTACTGAGTCAGTTTCAACACAAAGAACCCTGAATTGGTTGTCTGAGGAGTAACTGGTGAGTTTGAACCATGAGCCATGCAGTTCAAACCAACCTTGGGATTGAGTGCTTATCTTAGAGCTCCATATCAAGACTCCACAAAGCTATATTGTTGTTGTTGTTGTTGTTGTTGTTGGGTGCTTTCCAGGCAGGACTGGCTTATAGTGACCCGATGCCCAACAGAATGAAACACTGCCTGGTTCTGCACCAACCTCACAATTGTTTCAATGCTGTTGGGGGTTCTTCCTCTTTTCCCTCAACATTCTACGTTACCAAGCATGATGTCCTTCTCCAGAGACTGTTCTCTCCTGCTAATATGTCCAAAGTATGAGAGAAGTCTGGCCATACTGGCTTCTAAGGAGGATTAGTTTATTCTCATGGTTCTTTTAATATTCCCTTCCAACATCAAAACTCAAATGCATAAATTCTTCTAAAGTCTTCCTTATTTACTGTCCAACTTTCATAAGCATATGAGGTTAATAAAAATATCACGGATTGAGTCAGTCACACCTTAGTCCTCATACTGACATCTTTGATCTGAAACACTTTAAAGAGGTTTCTAGCAGCATGTTTGGCTAATGCAATAAATAATTTTATTTCTTGACTGCTGCTTCCATAAGTGTTGCTTGTTGATCCAACAAAAATGAATTATTTGACAAATTAAATCTGTTCTGCTTACCTTGATGCTATATGTTGGTCAAGTGGTGAGAATTACTGTTTCCTTTACATTGTGGAGAAATCCAAATGAAAGGATTTGGTCTATGATCTTCATCAGTATTGTAAATGATCTTTCCTTTCAGCAATTGAGGTTATGTCATCTGCATATGACATAAACTCAATTAGGGTTCTACTACAACATGCGCACAGATTGCCTTGAAATTTAAAGTGACAGTTTCCACTTAAAACCAAAAGGCCACCACTTGTTTGTCATTTTGTGCTACTGTGGTGGCTTGTGAATTGCTGTGATTCTGGAAGCTATGCCACCGGTATTTTTAAACAGCAGCAAGGTCACCCACGATGGACAGGTTTCAGATGAGCTTCCAGATAAAGACAGATGAGGAAGAAAGAGTGACAAACTACTTCCAAATATTCAGTCAATGACAACCTTATGCATAGCAGAGAAACACTATCAGATATAGTGCTGGAAAATAAGCCCCTCAGGTTGGAAGGCACACAAAATGCGATTGGGGAAGAGCTGCCTCCTCAAAGTACAGTTGACCATAATAAAGCGAATAGAGTAAAACCTATGGGAAAAAAAGCCCACAGGACCTTCATTTGCTGATGGTGCACAACTCAAAATGAAGAAAAGCAACTGTAAATATCCACTGAAAATCAGAACATGGAATGTATGAAGTATGAATCTGGGAAAATTGGAAGTTGTCAAAAATGAAACAGAATGCATATACGTCGATATCTTAGGCATTAGTGAGCTGAAATGGACTGGTATTGGCCATTTTGAATCTGACGACAATATGGTTTACTATGCTGAGAATGACAAATTGAAGAGGAATGGTGTTGCATTCATTGTCAAAAAGAACATATCCAGATCAGTCATGAGGTACAACATTATCTGCGATAGGATAATATCCATGAGCCTATGGGGAAGCCCAGTTAATATCACTGTTATTCAAATGTATGCACTAAGCACTAAAGCCAGTGAGGATGAAACAGAAGAATTCTACCAACTTCTTCAATCTGAAATTGATCAAACATTCAATCAAGTTGTACTGATCATTACTGGTGATTGGAATGCAGAATGGGAAAATTATCAAACAATATCATGTATATTACATGCAAGTAACATTTTGATAAAAATAATTCATACACGATTGTAACTGGAAATCGACTGGGAACAGCCAGAGGTTCAAGACAGATTTAGATGAGGAAGTCAATAAATGGATATCATTGCTAATATGAGATGGATCTTGTTGGATTCAATCAAAGAATATCAGAAAGATGTTTACCTGTGCTCTATGCAAAGACGTTGTACTCTGTAGATAATGATAAACCATGCGTAAGATTGTAAAGAATGGATATTTCAGAACACTTAATTGTGCTCAGAGGAACTTGTGCACAGACCAAGTAGCAATTGTTCAAACAAAACAAGGTACACTGAATGGTTTAAAATTAGAAAATGTATGTGCCATGGTTGTATTCATTCAACATACCTTTTCAATCTGTATGCTGAGAAAATAATCTGAAAAGCTGGATTCTGTGAAGAAGTACATGGCATCAGGATTGGAGGAAGACTCATTAGCAACTTGAAATATACATACGATGCAGCCTACCTTGTTTGTTGAAAGTGGAGAGAACTTTAAATACTTGTTGATGAAGATGAAATACCATGGCCTTCAGTATGGGTTGCAACTCAATGTATAGAAAATAAGAATCCTCACAAATGGACTCATAAATTATCACATGATTAACAAAGAAAAAATTGAAGTTGTCAAATAATTCATTTAACTTGGGCCCACCATCAACAGTCATGGAAGCAGCAGTAAAGAAATCAAATAACATATTTCATTAGGCAAATTTGCAGCACAAGAAATCTTCAAAGTGTTCAAGACCAAAGATGTCATTTTGCCAGATCCAAATCAAGGCACCAGGAATTGATGAAATATAAATTGAAATATTTCAAGAAAGTGAAGCGGCACAGGAGGCACTCACTCATCTCTGCCAAGAAATTTGGAAGAAAACTATTTGGCCGACTGATTGGAAGCGATCCATATTTGGGCCCATTCCAAAAAGAAGTGACCCAACGGAATGTGGAAATCATCGGATGATATCTTTGATACCCCATGCAAGTAAAGTTTACTAAAATTAATACAGAAATGGCTACAAACATACACTGACAGAGAACTTCCAGAGGTTCAAGCTTGACTCAGAAGAGGCCGTGGAACGAGGGAACTCATTGCTGATGTCCGATGGATCTTGGCTGAAACAGAGAATATCAGAAAGATGTTTACCTGTGCTTTACTGACTACACAAAACCATTCGATTGTGTGGATCATGACAAGCTATGGACAATATTGCAAAGTATGAGTATTTCGGAACACTTAATTTTGCTCATGAGGAATCTGTACATGTACTAAAAGGCAGTTATTCAAACAGAACATGGGAACACTGAATGATTTAAAATTAAGAAAGGTGTGTGATAGGGTTGTATTCTTTCACCACACTTATTCAACCTGTCTGCTGAGCAAATATTCTGAGAAACTGGTTTATATGAAGAGAAACGTGGCATCAGGATTGGAGGAAGACTCATTAACAATCTGTGATATGCAAATGATGCAACCTTGCTTGCTGAAAGTGAAGAGAACTTTTACTGATGAAGATCAAAGAGCACAGCCTTTGGAATGTATTACATCTCAATGTAAAGAGAAAAAAAAAAAAAAATCTTCACCACGGGACCAATAAACAACATTCTTATCAACGGAGAAAAGATTGAAGTTGTCAAGGGCTACATTCTTCTTGGATCAACCATCAACGCTCATGGAAGCAGCAGTCAAGAAATCAAACAACGTATTGAATTAGGCAAATCTACTGTGCAAGACCTTTTTAAATTGTTGAACAGCAAAGATATCAGCTTGAAGACTAAGATGCACCCGACACAAGCAATGGTATTTTCAGTAACCCCATATGCATGTAAAAGCTGGACGGTGATGAAGTGATGAAGGAAGACCCTAGAAGAATTGATGCTTTTGAGTTATGGTGTTGGGGGAGAATGTTTAAAGTGTCATGGGCTGCCAAAAAGAACAAACAGATCTCTGTTGGAAGAAATGCAACCAGAATGCTCCTTGCAGGCCAAGATGGACATGTTGTCAGGAGGGACC
The DNA here is from genome assembly GCF_000296735.1 of Chrysochloris asiatica. Lineage (NCBI taxonomy): Eukaryota > Metazoa > Chordata > Mammalia > Afrosoricida > Chrysochloridae > Chrysochloris > Chrysochloris asiatica. The sequence continues at coordinate 1,121,465 of NW_006408713.1, forward strand.
AGTTGCTGGAGAAGAATATCATGATTGGTAGGTTGGAGGGTCAGAGAAACTGTATGGGAGAAGTTTTATCAATGCTTGGTTTGCTGAAAGTCAGAGCTTGTGGAGGAGAGAGATGGAAGCTTCTATAAACAGAATTAGAGAAAATGGTAGTTGCTGTTGTTATTTGCTGTCATCTCAGTTCCAACTCACAGTGACCCTATGCACATCAGAGCCAATGAGTGAGTGATCCTGAGCCATTTTCACAATTGTTTTTCAGTTTGGGCCCATTGCTGCCACCACTGTGCCAATCCATCATGCTTGGGGACTTCCACTTTTTCACTTACTTCCACTCTATCAGAATAATGTCTTTCTCCAGGTATTATCTCCTGATATTACACTGAAGGAGTACTGTGACAACTTCCTCCAACACAGATGAGTTTGATCTTTGGCCAGGCCATGGTCCTTTCAATATTTTCCTTCAACACCGTAATTCAAATATATCAATTCTTCCATGGTCTTCTCGATCCTTTAGCCAACTTCTACATGCATATGAAGCAATGGAAAATAACATGGCTTAGGAGATTTGCACCTTAGTCCTAAACTGATATCTTTGGTATTAAACACTTCTAAGAGGTCTTATGGAGCAGATTTGCCTAATGCAATACATCACCTAATTTGTCAACTAGTGCTGCATAAGTGTTTTTAAATCCAAGAAAAAAAAAAGGAAGAAGAAGAAGAAGTCCTTTGCAAAGTTTATTTTCTCTCCATTTATCATGGTGCTATTTTTTGGTCCAGTGGTGTGGACTTTTGTTTTCTTTACATTGAAGTGTCACGTATATGGAAGGCTGTAGTCTTTGATTTTCATCTGTATTTTAAGTCCTCTTGGCTTTAAGTAAGACCCATTTATCACCTGCATATCACAGGTTGTTAAGGGGCCATTCACCAACCCTAATGCCAGTCTTCTTTGTATCTTTTTGGTTTATTTGCTAAGGACATAGATTGAATGAGTACAGTGAAATAATCCAGCTCCTTTGCACACCTTTTCTGATTCTAATCCATTCAGTATCCTTTTTTTTCTGTATGAACAACAGATTCTTGGTCCACGTATAGGTTTTCATGAGCATAATCAAATTTTCTGAAATACTCATTGTTCACAACGTTACCCCTACCTTGTCATAATCCACACAGTCGAAAGCCTTTGCTAATTTAATAAAGTCCAAGTCAATACCTTTCAGGTATTCTCTTCTTTTAGCCAAAATCCATCTGATTTCAGCAATGATAGCTATATTTCCATGTCCTCTTTAAATTCAGTTTGATTTTTTGTCAATTCCTTGTTGATGTACTGTTGCAACCATGTTTGAATGATCTTATATTAATTTTGCTTGCATGTGTTGTTTTCTGCATTCCTTTGAGTCACCTCTCTTTGGAATTGGCACAAATATGGATGTCTTCCAAATGGTTGGCCAGGTATATGTCTTCCAAATTTCTTAGAAAAGATGCGTGTGTTTCTCTGGTGCTATATCAGTTTGTAGAAATATTTCAATTTGTATTCCATCAAATCTTGGAGTCAGGTTTATTGTTAATATCGTCAGTACACCTTGGACTTCTTTCTTCATTATTATCAGTTCTTGATCATATGCTACCTCTTGAAATAGTTGAACTTTTATTTATTTATATTTTTGGTACAGTGACTCTGTATATACTCTGTGTACACATTCCATCTTCTTTTGATGCTTTCTGAATCATTCAATATTTTGCTCTAGGAATTCTTCAATATTGCTAGTTGAGGGCTGATTTTTTCTTCATTTCTGTCAGCTTGAGAAATGCTGAGAGTGTTCTACCCTTTTGACATTCTACCTCCAGGTCTTTGCATATTTCATTATAATAATTGACTTTGTCTTTTTGAACTGTCCATAAAAATGTTCAGTTCCACTCTTTTAATTCCTCATTTTTATCATTCACTTTAGCATCTTAATGCTGAAGAGCAAGTTTCAGAGTGTCTTATGAAATCAATTTTTTTGTTTTGTTTTGTTTTCCTTCTTTCCTGTGTCCTTAATGTCCTTCTGCTATCTTTCAGTATGATGGTCTTGGTGTAATCCCACAGCTCTTCTACTATTCAGTCATTAGTATCTGGAGTATATGGCACTATGTGTTAATGTGTTAGAGTGCAAAGCCATTAGAACTGCAAAGCCAGCAGTTCAAACTCACCTGCTGCTCCTCAGAAACCCTATACAGAGTTTCTATGAGTCAAAACTGACTCGAAGACATGTAACAACATCATTTGTGTCTAATGCATCAAATCTGTTCTTGAGATGATCTCTAATTTCAGGTGGAATATGTTTAAGGTCATATTTTGGCTCTTATGGACATGTTTCAATTTTCTTCATCTTCAGCTTGAACTTGCATTTGAGAAATTGTTTTCTCTGATGATATTGAGCTTTTCCATTTTCTCTTCCAATGGATGTAGTCAAATTGGTCCCTGTGTAATCCATCTGGTGAGGTCCATGTGTATATGTGCCTTTTATGTTGTTTATAACAAAGGTATTTGCAATGAATAAGTCATTGGTCTTGTAAAATTGTATCTTGTGAACTTCAAGATCATTTCTATCACCAAGGATATATTTTCCAAATAGTGGCATTTCCTCTTTGTTTCCAAACTTTGCATTCCAATTACCAATAATAATCAACACATCTTGATTGCATGTTTGATCAATTTCATCCCTGGCTTTAGTGGTTGGGGTATAAATTTGTATAATAGTGGCACTCACTGTTGTAGGCATGTTGATATTATCCTATCACAGACTGTGTTGTACTTCAAGATAGATCTCTAAATGTTCTTTTAATGATAAATGTGACATCATTCCTCTTAAATTTTTCATTCAAGCATACAAAATCATGTGATTGTTTGATTCAAAATGTCCATTACCAATCCTTTGTGCATTCTATCTCATTTTGATAAATTCCAGTTTCCCTCAATTCATACTTTGTACATTCCATGTTCTGATTATTAATGAATGTTTGCATGAAATCTTTACTTCATTGTATGGTCATAATCAACTCTACTTTAAGAAGGCACATCTTTCTTAGTCGTATTTTGAGTGCCTTTGAAGCTAAGGGGCTTATCTTCCTGCACTATATCTGACAATATTCTGCTGTTATTCATAATGTTTTTATATTCTGGCACTATATCTGATAATGTTATAGTGCTATTCATAAAGTTTTCAGTGCCTAAGCAATTAGAAGTAATCGGCCTCTCTTTCTGTCTGTTTGTGTTAGTCTGGAAGCTCTGCTGAAACCTACTCAGTGTTGGTGACAATGTCGATACTGAAATAACTGGTGGCATAGTTTACAGCATCACAGCAACACACAGCCATCTCAATACAACAAACTCACAGATGACTAGCTGATTTATGGTAACTGCAAAAATTTTAAAAGGAAACTTGGGAGCACAAATAAATAGACCATTTCTGAATTAAGGAATTGCTGGTATGTTCCTTTTTTTCTTCTTCTTCTTTACATAAAATGGTGCTTCAAGCAACTAATGAAGTCTTTTCTTAATCTGTGACCATTTATATTTGCATGTCTTAAACTTTGAACTTTAGGTGTTTTTTCTTCAAAATATAAAAATGTTTTAAGGACATGTACATGTCATTTACAGCCAGTGACTCCATTTTTAATCCCAGGAATATTAGGAGAGAAGCCTACAGCCACATAAGGGATTTACATAATCTAGGAAGCATGGACATCTGGCCACAGTAACATGCTGGATTAATCCAATTATATAGAAATGGTAGTTTTTAAAGAAAACAAAACTCATGCTGAGTTTTGGCAGAACACTTAGCACAGCAGATACGAGTTTCTTTTTTTAGACATACTCGTTCGTGTTGTGTAAGTAATGGCATTTAAACAAACTGGTGGTTTGGAGGTGAACAGTTCACTTAGCACACATCACTATTTTACACATATTCTTCATGTAATTGGGATGGGTAAAATCCCTCTGAGAACATTTAAGCTATTCTAGTGATTTTGTGACATTCCTGTTGCCATGATGCTGGAAGCTATGACACTGGAATTTGAAATGCCAGCAGGGTCACCAATGGTCAACAGGTTTCAGTTTAGTTCCAAACTGTGGCAGACTAAGTATGAGAACCAGGTGATCTAATAATGAAAAATGTGGCCAGTGAAAAGAACCTTATAGATAGCAGTGGAACAATGTTTGTTATGGTGTTGGAATATGAGACACTCAGGTCAAAAGGAACTCAGATATGACAGGAAAATTGTTGCTTCCTCAAAGTAGTAGAAGTTGTTGTTGTTGAGTGCTGTTAAGTAGGTTCTAACCCATATAGACCCTATATAGGATTTCCTAGATTTAATAGCATGATGTCTTCCTAGCTGTGAAGGAACTAAAGTCTTCAGGACCATCTGCTGATGCAGCACAAGTCAAAATGAAGAGAAAAAGCTGTGAAAATTCATTAATAATTTTAACATGAAATGTACAAATATGAATCTAGGAAAACTGGAAATTGTCAAAAATGAAATGAAACTCACAAACATTGATATCCCATGTATTAGTGAACTAAAATAGTATTTGTCATTTTGCATCTAAATATCACGTAGTTTACTATGCAATGGATGACAAACTGAAGAAGAAGAAAGGCATCAGATTCATCATCAAAAAGAATTTTCAAGCTATATCCTTAATTTCAATGTTGTCTGTGATAAGATAACACCCATATGCATACAAGGAAGACAAGTTAATGCAAATATTATGCAAATTTATGCACTAACAGAAAAACCAGTGATGATAAAATCAAATGTCCTTTTGTGATAAACTACTGGACAACAACATCAGTTTGAGTTACAATGTTGGCAGTTCAAATTCACTAGTCATTCCTTGGAATCCCTATACAGGTTCACTGTGGGTCAGATCCAAGTCAACAACACTTAACAAAAACAGCAACCCACTTCTTCAGTCTGAAATTGACCAAACTTGCAATAAAAAAGTTTTGCTAATTACTGGCAATTGGAATACAATGTTTGGAAACAAAGAGGAAGGATTAGCAGTTGGAAAATATGTCCTTGATGATAGAAATGATACTGGAGATCACATGAAAGAATTTTGCAAAACCAGTGACTACTTCAATGCAAATCCCTTTTTAAAACAACATAAAAGACTACACACACAGGACCACACCTTATGGAATACACACAAACCAAAGTGAATACATCTGAGGGAATATAGAATGGAATTGCTCCATATTAACAGCAAAAAGGCATGTGGAATAGACCATCAAATGCTTACATGCAAGTTCAGAGTGAGGTTGAAGAAAATTAAATCAAGTACACAATACTCAAAATATGACCTGAATTTAGAGATCATTTGAAGAAGAGATTTGATGCATTGGATACAAAAGCCCAAAGAAGAGTTGTGAGAGGACTTCAAGAACATCACATAGGGAAGAGTGCCACCATCTTGAGAAGGGCACAGCCACCTTGAGATGGGTGCAGTTATCTTGAAAAGGGTGCAACCATCTTCAGAAGGGCACAGCCATCTTGAGAAGGGCAATGCCATCTTGGGAATGTCACATTGTATACGGCAGGAGAGACCTGACCAATGGTCAGAGATAAAGGTGCGAGCAATCTTTCATTCACTCATTTCCCTTTCTCTGTCTGTGTACCTCACTCTAGAAGAAACACTGGACTATTTTGCTTTTT
>NW_006408713.1:1134603-1141185 GCF_000296735.1 Chrysochloris asiatica
ACAACAACAAGAATTAAAAAAGACTCCTGGCATGGCACTGTAGGATAAGCACTGGACTGCCTACCGCATGGTAGGAATTTCACAACTACCACCTGCTCCTCAGAAACCCTATACCAGATCACTTTGAGTCAGAACTGATTTGACAACATCTAATAACAACAGCAGGTGTCCGGTGTAATGCTTTAGGATAAGCACTAAACTGCAAGCCTAGTTTGACTCATGAGGTCTGCAAATCAAACTCAACATCCACTCCTCAGAAACCCTAAACAGGGTTGCTATGAATCAGAACTAACTCAACAGCTCTAACGAACAACAAGAAGAACTAAAAATGCTCCCAAAGTTTAATTAATCACATTTAGTTTCTCTTGGTAACACAATCTGACTCCAATATTTAGGATTGTTTTGGAAAAGTTCACTCTCTTGCCCTGGATCTCCCATTTGGCCTATTGTGTCTGACCTCCAGTTTATAGAACTTTCAGTCCATCACCTGACCTGATTCATTTGTTCTCAAAGCCTCATGATGAAGGGCAGAGTGATGATTGATATAAAAATCTATTGAACGATATAGCAGGTTGGAAAAGTCAAGCAGTTGGGCTATTTTAACCTCCAACTCATAGGTATCAGTATAATGCTGCCCTTTCTAAAAGAATTTATCCATACATTTACATACAGGAAATAACAAAAGCTCCAAAAATTTACCTTAGTAAAAGAGGAATTTCATCAGCCTCAAGTGGAAAACAAGTTCTGTAAATTTGCAACTTAATCCTAAACAAGTAAGAATGTTCCTCTCAGTAAAGCTTCTGGAGGTGGCTTAAAGGCAGACAATGTCCCCCATTTACCTTCTTAGTCCCCTTCACTAGCATCATCATTGCATATATTACTCAAAAAGGAGAGATAGTCTTACTAAAGTTTTTATCAAGATTCAATCAACAACTAGACTTCTAAAATACACTTTTAATGAACTTTTTAACAATTTTAGATTTATAGAAAAAAAAAATGTGAAGATGGTGCATAAGCCAATATGAACTTTTTGTTACAATGGACATATTTGTATTTGCATGAAACATTTGTCACAATTTGTGAATAAATTATAATATAATATTTTGAACTGAACTCTATACTTTATAGATTTTCTTAGTTTTAATCAAATTTCCTTCTTTCTGTGCTATTATCGCATTTAGGACATATTTTATTATCATGTTTCCTTAAGTTCCTTTTGGATATGACAGTATCTCAGACTTTCCATGTTCCTTTAAGATTTTGAGAGGTACTGGTTGTATATAGTGTAATCAGCTCTTCAATTGGAGTGTATTTGAGAATCATTTTTATTATTAATACTCCAGAGTTATGACTATTTGAGATTGCCACAGAGACAAAATGGTATTCTAGCACATTATTTCTAGGATGCATATGATTAACACGGTTTATTATTGGTCATGTTAAACTTGCTCTCTTGTCTGGCATAAGATTAGTCAGGTTTTTCTACTGCTGAGTTATTTTTTTTCCTCCTTTCAATGTTGTGCATTTTGGAAGGGAGTGCATCCCATACTTTTCTTTTTCTTTTAATGTTTTTATTGTGAAGTGAGTGATAATTTACATGGGACAACATCAGCTTTACATTCATCCAATTGTATTTCATTTCATTGCAATGATTACAATTCCCTCCATGTATCATCATTTAGAAAGGTGTATGACAGTGTTGTGTTCTTTCACCATACATATTTAACCTGTATCCTGAGCAAATAATCCAAAAAGCTGAGTTTTATAAAGAAAAATGTGACATCAGGATTGGAGGGAGACTCATTAACAACCTGCGATATGCAGATGATACAACCTTGCTTTCAGAAAGTTAAGAGGACTGAAAATACTAACTGATGAAGATCAAAGACATCAGCCTTTGGTATGGATTAAATCTCAATATAAAGAAAACAAAACTCCTCACTACTGGACAAATAAACAGCATTCTTATCAATGGAGAAAAGATTGAAGTTGTCAAGGACTTCATTCTTCTTGGATCAACCATCATCACTCACAAAGCAGTAGTAAAGAAATCAAATGGCATATTGCATTAGGCAAATCAGCAGCATAAGACCCTTTTAAAGTGTTGAAGAGCAAAGATGTCAGCTTGAGGACTAAGGTGCGCCTGACCCAAGTCATAGTATTTTCAATAATCTCTTATGCATGCATAAACTGAAAAGTGAATAAGGAAGACCATAGAAGAATTGATGCTTTTGAGTTATGGTGTTGGAAGAGAATATTGAAGGTGCCATGAGCTGCCAACACAACAAACAGATCTGTACACTCTGTGAACAGTGAGAGTGCTCCTTGGAGGCCAGGATGGCCAAACTTCATATCTCATACTTTGGACAGATTGTCAGGAGGGACCAGTCGCTGGAGAAGGATATCATGTTTGGCAAGGTGGAGGGCCAGAGAAAAAGAGGAAGACCACCAGCAATATGGATTGGCCAAGTGGCAGCATCAATGGGCTCAAGTGTGACAACAACTGTGAGGTTGGCCCAGGACCTGGCAGTGTTTTGTTCTGTTGTGCATAGGGTCACTATGAATCAGTACTGACTTGATGGTCCTTAACAACAACATCATCATTCAACAGTATTTGTTTCTATTCCCTCTGTTTTATTTTTCTGTTTTTAGATGTACACCAAAACACTCAGGAATATATCATCAATCAAACCCTGCAATTCTACCCCCAGTCGCCAGCACACAGCTCTACTTCCACGAGTCTAGAGTCCCTAGCTGCTCTATTGCTCCACGTCATCATCTCTGCCTCCATCTTTGGCATTGCTGCTTCTCTGAATACAGTGTAACAATCCACTCCTGCTCTTTTCCTTTATGCTCCCAGTGTCCTCTGCTCCTGGACTGTAAGATCAGTTACTCCCCTCTTTGTGTAACAAAATGTCTACCTTTGCATTTGCAATAATCACAATCAGTCCTGGTAACCATTACTGACTATTGAACCACAAGAATTTTATCCCCATCTCCTTTCACCCGCCCTGTCTAGACAGGTTGAAAGCCACTCAGTGGAGAGTCTACCTTACCCCACACCCTCTGAAACTAAACTCCCTCCTGAAAACTTGTAAGCCAGTCACTGACAAACCTTTATAGCTCTCCCATTTTAGGTAGTCAATGTCTAAGTTGCCCATCCCTATCAGCTCTTTGTACAGAGGGGGTGGGGATGATCCTTGCTTTGAAGATTCCTTCTCTCTTTTAAGCTACTACATCTATACGTGTAGGTCAGATTCATCAAATTGTAGCAGATTAGACTTTTTTTTCCCCCTCTTTTTTCTTCCTCTAGTCAAGTTCTGATCAAGTAGCCATTCACATGGATACTATCTGCAAATGTGGATGTTCTTGTGAATCCTCCCTAACTTCATATCAGCTGCATGCTTCACTCACCAATGTAGCCAGCCCTCAGTGGTATGTCCCTGTTCATAGGCTCTGGAGTTCCTAGGTTCCACCATACTTCAGGCCATCCAGGTCTCACTCCAGATTGATGGGAGTTTGTTGAACATGGTTAGACTTAGGCCACATCTTCATTGCTTCTTTTCTCCACTTCTCCTCATTGTTAGACCAACGTGGTCATCAGCAAAATTATATGCCTGCTCATGTATTCTCTGAGTTTTCAGTCTTGGAATGGAGTTTGCCAATAGGGGACCCGACCACTTGCCTTGTTGGCTCCTGGGCTAGCAACTTAACATGTTTTTGTGGTAGTTGATCACACGGCCATTTTTGTTTTTTATTTTTCCTGCTGGTCTTTCTTTCAAGAAGTATTTTCTATTCTTTAGGTGCTCCAGGCTGGTGTGTTTGTCTTTTCAAGTGGAAAATTTCCACCTCAGAAGATTCTGGATGATGATAAGGATCCCACCTAATGTCTTATGCACTACAAAGGCTCTGCAGGAAGCCTTTTTCACTGGGCAAGTTCTAAAACCACTTTTAGGTATTCCAATCAGTTATAGGCTGAAGACTGGCTTACAAGCTTCCTGGCTATTCCTTTCTCTCCTCAAGTAGCTATTTTACAACAGTAGACAAAGGAAACTAGGATTCAGTTGGCTGTATGTGGATGTGTTAATTTCTGGATTCTCAATTGTGTGCCATTTATCTATGTATCTTTCATTGTACCATCACCAGGCTGTTTTAACCACTGTAGATGTGTAGTAAATTTTGAAATCAGGGAGTGAGAAGCTTACAACTTTGTTCTTCTTAAGCAGTACTTTACTTATCCAGGTCTCCTTCCTTTCCATATAAAGTTTGTAATTTTTTTTTTCCATCTCTTTGAAAAATGTGTCATTGGAATCTGGATTGGGATTGCATTATACATATAGACAGCTTTTGGCAGTATTGACATTTTCACAATGGTAAGTCTTTCCTTTGGTTTCTTGTAATGGTGTGCTGTCTTTTTCTTTGCATAGGTCCTTTGTTTCTCTGACTAGATTTATTTCTAATTTTTTCCTAATTTCCTTGTCACTGCTACCATTATTACTATAGAGGAAGCCAATGGAATTTGTATGTTGATCTTGTACCCGACCATTCTGCTGAATCTTCCAATAAAGTCTAGTAGCTTTTTTGCTTAGTCTTTGGAGTTTTCTATGTGTAGGATACTATCATCTGCAAATAAAGAGAGTTTTTATTTCCTCATTACCAATTTGGATGCCTTTAATTTCCCTATCTTGACTTATAGATCTTCTCCCATACTTCGGACATATTGTCAGGAAGAACCAGTCGCTGGAGAAGAATATCATGCTTGGTAAGATGTAAGGAGGGTCAGATAAAAAGAGGAAGACCCCCAGTGAGATGGAGTGACAAAGTAGCAGCATTGTTGTTGATTTGTAGTTTTATAGCATTGTGGTCTGAGAAGATGCTTTGTAGTATTTTGATATTTGTAAATTTATGAGATTTGTTTTGTGGCCTAACACATAACCAATTCTAGAGAATGTTCTATGTGCACTGGAAAAGAATGTGTATTGTGCTGTTTTATGATTGAATGCTCTGTATACATCTATGAGGTCAAGTTGGTTGATTGTGCTGTTTAGTTCCTCTGTATCTTTGTCGAGTTTCTTCTAGTTTTTCTCTTTCCTGAAAGTGGGCTATTAAAATCTCCCACTATTATTGTAGATTTGTCTATTTCTTTCTAGTAGGGTTTGCTACATATATCTTGGGCTCTTTCATTGGGAGTGCAAATATTTATGTTTAGCTTGTTCCAGGCTGAATGTGGGCAACATGTTGTAAAGTACCATTGAATTTATTTCCACTCATATGACAGATTAGAATAGTCCCATATATTTCCTCAGCTTTAATCTTTAAGGAGCAGATTTCCAGGTCTTTGCCACATTAAGCTGCTGTTGTTGTCTGCCATCAAGTTAGTTCCAACTGATAGTGACTCTATATGAAGTTCCTGAGCACTGTGGCTTTGAACTGCTGAACTTATGGTTAGAAGCCCAGTGTTTATCCTACAACACCACATCAGAGTTCATAGAGTTACTACTAGTTGAGTTCAAACTACTAACCTTTCAGTTAGCAGGCAAGTGTGTAACCATTGCATCAACAGGAATCCTTATGAATAACATCACAAGAATGAAAACATATCTCCTTGTCATATTTTGTGGGCCTTAAAAAACTTTTCAAACTAAAGTACAATGGGAATTATTTTAGTGAGGAAAGATAGGTTACTTATTTTATGATGTAGGTGACTTTTCAGCTCCATTTAATACAGGGACAAGGAGAACTCTGACGCTGGAGTTGTGTTTTACAAAGGGATCATTATGCCTTTTACATTTTCAGTCTGGCCAAAAAGCCCCTTGTCAAGGAAAAGTTCTTCTCTTCCTATTAATTGTTCAGTTGCTAATAAGTCAGAGAATGTCAGATTATTAACCTAAATGTTCCTATAATGTTTTTATAAGCTATTTAATCTCCCAAGAAAAGAGTCCATACAACCTTGCTTGCGGAAAGTGATGAGAACTGAAAATACTAACTGATGAAGATCAAAGACCACAACCTTCGATATGGATTACATCTCAAAGTATAAAAATTAAAAATCCTTACCACTGGATCAATAAACAACATTCTTATCAATGGAGAAAATATTGAAGGTGTCAAAGACTTCATTCTTCTTGGATCAACCATCAGCACTCATGGAAGCAGCAGTCAAGAAATCAAACAACATATTACATTAAGCAAATCTGCTGAACAAGACCTTTTTTTAAAGTATTGAAAAGGAAAGATGTCAGCTTGAGGACAAAGATGCACCTGACCTAAGCCATGGTATTTTCAATAACCTTATATGCATACGAAAGCTGGACAGTGAATAAGGAAGACCGTAGAAGAACTGATGCATTTAAGTTATGGTGTTGGAGAATATTGAAAGTACCATGGACTGCCAAAAGAACAAACAGAACGGTGTTGGAATAAGTGCAATCAGAGTGCCCTTGGAGGCCAGCATGACCAAACTTCGTATCTCATGCTTCAGACATATTGTCAGGAGTGACCAGTCAATGGAGAATAATATCATGTTTACTGAGGTGGAGGGTCAGAGAAAAAGAGGAAGACCCCCATGGAGATGGATTGGCA
>NW_006408713.1:1141285-1142755 GCF_000296735.1 Chrysochloris asiatica
GAATACTAAAAGTGCCATGGACTGCCAAAAGAACCAATAGATCTGTTTTGGAAGAAGTGCAGCCAGAGTGCTCCTTGGAGGCCAGGATGGCTAAGCTTCGTTTCTCATACTTTGGACATATTGTCCGGAGGAAACAGTCACTGAAGAAGGATGTCATGCTGTGTAGGTTGGAAGGTCAGAGAAAAAGAGGAAGACCCCCAATGAGATGGATCAGCCAGATGACATCATTGATGGCATCAAGTGTGTCAGTGGTAGTGAGGTTGGCCCAGGATCAGACATTGTTTTGTTTTGCTGTGCATGGGGTCGCTATGAGTCAGTTCCGACTCGATGGCACCTGACAACAACAACAATATCTCCTGATCACACTTATCAGGAGGCATTCAGAAAGATTAAAAATACAACAAAAAATAATATAACAAAATCTGATTATTGAAAACAAATCCAATTATTGAAAATGCCCAAGACACAATCGAAGATATCAGCTCATGTCCAGAAACAAGATAGAGTAGCTGAATAATATGAGCTAGAGATAGACCTAGAATTCCCATTGTAAGGACAGGCTTTGGAACTGCTTGATAAGGAATCAGGAGAATAATTTTGAATTGCATCCAAACACTCCAGAGAGGAGTTGAGAAAAATAAGGAAGAACATCATATAGGAAGAATGTAAAAGGTCATGAAGAAGACAACAAAGAAGGAAATGACCAAAATGTATGTTAGAGGAGACCCTGATACTTACTCTCCAACCTAGAGATGCTACAGCAAACGGAAGAAATGAGGAGGTAAAATTGCTGAAAGAAAATTTCAAAGGTCAGCTCAAGAAAACAAAGTCAAATATTATAATAAAATATGCAAAGTCCAGGAGTTAGAAAACTAAAAATGGAGAAACTACTCAACATTTCTCAAGCTGACAGAACTGAGGGAAAAATCAATCCTAGACTTGGATTATTATAGGATTCTATGGGTAAAATATTTAGCTAAGAAGATTTTCATCTTCTTTTGATGCTTTCTGCATAGCTCAATATTTTGAACACAGAGAGTCATTGTATCAAAAAATAATGATGCCAAACCATTTCAAGAGGTAGCATATAATTTAGAGCCAATGGTACTGAAGGCATTGGCAAAGAACAAGTTTCTGAGAATTGATGGAATGCAACTTGAAATATTACAACATAGTGATGCAGTCACTATGCCAAGAAATTTGGAAGATGACTACATGACCAACTGATTGGAAGAGATCAATATTTGTGCCCATTCCAAAGATAGGTGAGCCCCCCAAAATGGAGAAATCATCAGACAATATCATTAATATCCCATGCAAGCAAAATTTAGCTAAAGATAACTAAAAAATGGCTGCAACAGTACATTGACAGAGAACTGATAGAGGCACAAACTGGATTCAGAAGAGGTCATGGAATGAGGGAAATCATTGCTGAAGTCAGATGGATCATGGCTGTAAGCAGAGAATACT
>NW_006408713.1:1146514-1148557 GCF_000296735.1 Chrysochloris asiatica
GTTGATCTTATGTCCTGCCTCTTTCTAAATCTTTCAGTGAGGTCTAGTAGCTTTTTTACTGAGTGTTTGGGGTTTTCTACATATACAATCATATCGTCTGCAAATAGGGAGAGTTTTACTTCCTCTTTGCCAATTTGGATGCCTTTAATTTTCCTTTCTTGCCGTATAGCTCTTGCTAAGACTTCCAGCACAATATTGAATAGAAGCGGTGACAGAGGGCATCCTTGTCTGGTTCCTGTTCATTTTTGGTTGTTTTTAATAACTCAGTTATATAAACAGGCTATTTAAACCATGATTCTTCAGAGTCAACCTTTCCAATAATTGAATTATTTCCTTGGACTCTGGTCCACCAATCTCAAGTGTTTGAAGACCATTAGGTGGTAAGCTCAAGCATGGTGTGTCCCTGGCCTAGGATCAAGCTCCATATTACATGTGATGTTGTCCAAGAACATAAAGTAAATTGACTCTGTGTTTTACTTCAGTTTGGCATTGACTTGTAAGAAAAGTCTAGAAAATATGAAAATATTTTTTGATGCCATCAAAAAACCTGTTTTGAAATGGAGACACAAGACTATGGGATTTTTAGCAATAGTATTCTTCCTTTAGAATATGAAAGCAATACAAACTGATTCTGTTCCATTCCCCACCCCCGCCCCAATTTTCTCAAGTCAAACACTTCCTTGACACACCCCTATGTTCTTATGTAATCTGAAACTTATGGCAAAGAACTGTAAGTTGGTTTGAATCCTCATGTTTCATCTGGACACCTGATCAGAAGAATGATTGCTGTGTTTTATTTTTGTTTTTCTTTTATGGCATTGAGTCAGTTCCAACTCACTCTAATCCTCTATAGGGTTTTCAAGGAATAGCTGGTGGGTTTGAACCATTGACTTTGCAGTTAGAAGTCTAGTGATTAAACTACAGTGCCACTCCAGGACTCTAAAAAGCATAATAAATATAACCAAATTTAAAGGACAGATGTCCAGATATTTGCTGACTAATACATTGGATGCCACATGCAGGGCAAACTCAAAAGCTGGTGCATTCTTTGCATAAGATGAGAGTAAATAATACTTGTCAAGACTAGTTGTCCAACTAAAACATTACAAAAATATGTGTAAATTTTCTGCCAATCTGAAGCATTGTTGTGGCTTGCTTGTTGTGATTCTGGAAGCTATGCCACTGATATTTTAAATACCAGCAGGGTCAATCAAGGTGGACAGGTTTCTGATGAGATTACAGATGAAGACAGCCTGGTAAGAATTAGGAATAGATTATTTATGAATATTAGTCACAGAAAAATCTATGAATAGCTGTAGAGAACTGTCAGATAGCACCAAATATTGACTATAGAAATATGATGAAGAGAACCAGAATATGTCAGCTAAAGTGCCAGAAAATGAGCCCCTCAGGTTGGAAAATACTCAAAATACAAACAGGGAACTGCTGCCTCCTCAAAGAAGAGTTGACCAAGGCGATATGGAAGGAGTAAGGCATTTGGGATCTTAATCTGATGATGAGACACAAAAGAAGGCGAACATCTGTAACCAGAGCATGCAATGTGTGAAGTATGAACCTAGGCAAAATGGAAATTATCAAAAATGATACAGAAAGCATAAACATCATTATTCAAGGTATTAGTGAGTTGAAATTAATTGATGTTGGCCATTTTTAATCTGAAAATCACATGGTTGGCAGTGTTGGGAATGACATATTGAAGAGGATTGGCATCACATTTATCACCTAAATGACAATATCAAGAACAGTCATGAGGTACAATGCTGTCTGTCATAGAATAACATCCATATACCTATAAGGAAGCCCAATTAATACCACTATTATTCAAATTTAAGCACCAACCACTAAAGCCAGTGATGATTGAATTTCAGAATTATATCAAATTCTTCAGTCTGAACTTGATAAAACATGCAATAGTGATATATTGATCATTACTTTTGATTGGAATTCAAAGATTGAAAACAAAGTAGAGGGAACAGCTATTAGAAAATATGGCCATGGTGATAGAAATGATGCTGGTGATCA
>NW_006408713.1:1149242-1151380 GCF_000296735.1 Chrysochloris asiatica
CAACAACAACAACAACATGCCAAGATGTGGAATTACAAAACCAAAAGGATAGAATACATTCATCATTTGTCAAGTTGAGGGAACTGAAGTAAAAATTCAAGTTTTGACTTGCAATATTGAAGTATTCTATGGGCAAGATAAGGAGCTCTCGTAGCATAGTGGTTATGAGCCAGGCTGCTAACCTCAAGGTCAGCAGTTACAAACTACAACCTGTTCCACAGAAGAAAGATGAGGCTTTTTGCTCCTGTAAAGAATTACAGCCTTGGAAACACTGTACAGTGGCACTATGAGTCAGAACTGACTCCAAGACAAAACACCACCACCACCACCATGGGAAAAATAATGAATGGTGAAGAAAGCATCAAAATTATATAGACAGAATACACAGAGTCATTGTACAAAGATAAATGGTCGATGTCCAACCATTTAATGAGGTAGCATATGATCACGAGTTAATGATCCTGAAGGAAGAAGTCCAAGGTATATTGAGGCATTTTCTAAGAACAAGGCTCCAGGAATTGATGAAATACAAACTGTAATCTTTCATAAAACTCATGGGTACTGAAGGCACTCACTCATCTATGCTAAGAAATTTGGAATACAAGTACCTTGTCAACTAACTGGAAGAGATCCATACTTGTGCCCATTCCAAAGAGAGGTGATCCTTAGGAATGCAGAAGTCATCAGAAAATATCAATAATATCATATACAAGTTAAATTAAAAACCGGCTGCAAACTTCTATTGATAGAGAACTTTCTGAGGTTCAAGCCAGATTCATACAAGGACAAAGAACTAGGTGTAACATTGTTGATGTCAGATGGCTTTTGACACAGAAAACCAGAAAAGACGTTCACCTATTCTTTATTAAGTACACAGTGACTTTTGATTTTGTGGATCATGACAAGCTATAGACAACATTGCAGAGAATTAATATTCTGGAACACTTAATTGTGCTAATGGGGAAACTGTACAGAGACCAAGAGGAAGTTGTTCAAAGAGAACAAGGGAACACTGAATGATTTAAAATTAGGAAACATGTGTGACAGGGTTGTACCCTTCACTGTACTTATTCAATCTTATACTGAGCACATAATATGAAAAGCTGGATTATAAGAAGAAAAGATGGTGTCAGGCCTGGGAAAAGGCTCATTAACAACTTGTGATGTGCTGATGCTACAACCTTGTTTGCTTAAAATGAAAAGGACTTAAAATACTTACTGATGAAGAGCAAAGATCACAGTCTTTGGTATGGGTTACCCCTCAGTGTAAAGGAGACAAAAATCCTCATCACTGGACCTATAAACAGCATCCCTATAAACAGAGAAAGATTGAAGTTGTCAAAGACTTCATTTTGTTTGGATCAACCATGAACACTCATGGAAGCAGCAGTCAAAAAATTAAACGATGCATTACATTAGGCAAATCTGTTGCACAAGACCTCTTTGAAATGTTGAGGAGTAAATATATCAGTTTGAAGACTAAGGTGAGCCTCACCTAAGCCTTAGTGTATTCAATAATTTCATCTACATGTGAAAGTTGGGTATGGAATAAAGAAGACCATAAATAATTGATGCATTTGAGTTACAGTTTTGGAGAATATGAAATGTTCCATGGACTGCCAAAAGAACAGTATAGACAGAGTGCTCCTTGGAGGCCAAGATGGCCAAACTTTGTCTCTCATGCTTTGGACATATTGTCAGGAGGGACCAGATCCTAGAGAAGGATAGCAGGTTTGGCAAGGTGGAGAGTCAGAAAAAAAGAGGAAGACCCCCAACTAGATGGATTGGCATAGTGACAGCAACAATGGGTTCAGTTGCAGTAACAATTGTGAAGTTAACACAGGACCAGACATGTTTCCTTCTGCTGTACACAGGGTCTCTATGAATGGGTTCCAACTCAATGGCACTTAACGACACCAACAAAATAAAGCTAATTTTTGTTTTATTATTAAATAAAATGGAGTCCTGGTGTTGCACTGTAGGGTAATTACTGGACTACAAGGTCAGTTGAGCCTCAAGACTGTTGATTCATATTCACCAGTCACTCCTCAGAATCCCTGTCCAGATTTGCTGTGAGTCAGGATCAAGTAGATGACACTTAGGAACAACAACAATTTAGATTAAAAAATATATTTAAA
>NW_006408713.1:1152571-1160393 GCF_000296735.1 Chrysochloris asiatica
CTTCCTGATGAAGACAGATTAGGAAGAAGAAGTCCAACTTCATCCAAATATTTTGCCTTGTGAATAGCAGTGGAACACTGTCAGTAATAGGAAAAGAAAGTCAAGAAATTATTAGCAGCACCAGAATATTGTCAGTTACAGTGCCAGAAGGTGAGTCCCTCAGGTGAGTAGGCACTGAAAATGCAACTGGGAAAGAGTTACTTCCTCAAAGCAAAGTTGAGCATAATGAACCTAATGGAGTGAAGTTTTCGAGACATTCATTTGCTGATGGGGCACAACTCAAAATGAGAAACAACTACAAAAATCCATTTGTAATCAAAACATGGGATGTATGAAGTATCAGTCTAGGTGAGACAAACTCTGACAATCTTGTCTTCTAAGGAGCGTTTTGGCTGTACTTTCCCAACACAGATATGTTTGTTCTTTCAGTCCATGCTATTTTCAATATTTCCTCCCATGCCATAACTCAAATGCATCAATTATTCTATGGTCTTCTTATTAATTGTCCAGCTTTTGCATGAATATGAGGTTATTGAAAATACCATGGCTTGGGTCAAGTGCACCTTAGTCCTCAAGCTGATATCTTTGCTCTTGAACACTTTAAACAGGTCTAGTGCAGCAACTTGTCTAATGCAATATGTCATTGGATTTTTGAACTGCTGCTTTTATGAGTGTTGATAGTGGATCCCCCACCCCACCCCCCTGCCCAAATGAAACTTTTGGCAACTTCAATCTATTTTCCATTTATTAAAATGTTATTTATTTGTTCAATAGTGAGGATTTTTGTTTTCTTTACATTGAAGTGCAACCCATATTGAAGGCTGTGGTCTTTTATCTTCATCAGTATGTATTTTAAGTCCTCTTTGCTTTCAGCAAGCAAGGTAGTAACATTTATAAATCAAAAATTATTAACAAATCTTCTTCCAAACCTGATGCCATGTTTCTTCGTTATGTAATCCAGCTTCTAATATTATTTGCTTGCAGAAAGACTGAATAAGTATGATGAAAGACTACAACTCTGGCACACACCTTTCCTGTTTTTAAACAATTTCGTGTCCACTTACTATTTTTAGAATGACTGCCTCTTGGTTTATGTACAGGTTCCACATAAGCACTATTAAATGTTCTCGAAAACTCATTCAATACATTATTGTCCACAGCTTTTCATGATTTACACAGGAAAGCATTTTCATAGTCATTAAAACACGATAACATTCTTCTGATTTTTTTCTGCTTTCAGACAAGATCCATCTGGTGTTACCAGTGATATCCTTCATTCCACGTCCTCATCTGAATCTGGCTTAAACCTCTGGAAGCCCCCTATCACCATACTGTTGAAGCCATTTTGGAATTATCTTTGGCAACCTTTTACTTTCATATAATATTAATGACATTCATTGCCCAATCATTTCCACATTCAACCAGGTCACCTCTGTCAGAAATAGGCACAAATACGGATCTCTTCCTATCAGTTTTCCAGGTAACTGTCTTCCAAATTTCTTGACATAGAGAATTAAGTGCCTCTAGTGCTGTATCAGTTTGGTGAAAGATGTCAAATTGTATTCCAACAATTCCCGGTGCCAAAGTCCTCAGAACACCTTAAACATCTTCCTTCATTACCATTGGCTCTTGATCATATGCTATCTCATGAGATGGTTGACTATCAACCATTTCCTTTTGGTACAGTGACTCTGTGTGTTCCTTCCATTTTCTTTTGATGCTTTCTTAATCATTCAATATTTTGCCCATGTTGTTGTTGTTGTTAAGTGCCGTCAAGTCAGTTCTGACCCAGAGCGACCCTGAACAGGGTTTCTGAGGCTTTAAATCTTTACAGGAGCAGAACGCCTCATATTTCTCCGACAGAGCAGCTGATAGTTTCGAACTGCTGACCTTGCGGTTCGCAGCCCAATTCGTAACCACTACGCTACCAGAGCTCCTTCAAGCTTTCAATATTGCAAGTTGAGGTTTATATTGATTCTTCATTTTTTCCAGGTTGAGAAATGCTGAGTGTGCTTTATCATTTTGTTTTTCTCATTCCAGGTATCTAGAAATCTTGAAAGGAGTGCAGTGGTTTTTTAGGATAAACACGACTGAGAATTACAAGGTCAGTGGTTTGAGCCTACTAGACACTAAGTGAGAGAAAAAATGAGACTTTATGCTTTCACAAAGATTACAGTACCAGAAACCCTATACTAGATCACTATGAGTCAGAGCTGACTTGATGTCACTTAACAAGAACAAGGAGCTTTGGTAGCGTAGTGGTTACGAATCGGGCTATGAACCTTAAGGTCACCGGTTCGAAACTACCAGCCGCTCCACGGGAGAAAGATGAGGCTTTCTACTCCCATAAAGATTTACACCCTTGGAAACCCTGTACAGGGTCGCTATGGGTCGGAACCGACTCGATGGCACTTAACAACAACAACAAGAACAAGAACAAAAGATTGCATGAATGTATGCAAATTTTATGAACAATTATCATAATGTACAAATGTAATAATTATATCACTAGTTATAACACTTAATAATAACATCTGTTGTAGTACTAAAATTGCATTTTGTTATTGTCAAGTACCATCAAGTGATTTCTAACTCATAGATGCCATTGCCTGTCCACCCTCATAACTGTTGTTATGTCTGAGCACATTGTTTTAGCCACTGTGTTGGATCATCTCTTTAAAGGTCTTGCTCCCTTTTACTGACACTCTACGTTACCAAATCTGATGTCCTTCTCAAGGGACTGGTTCCTAATACTACCATGCACAAAAAACACATAATATATACTAAGTATAAGGATGCATTATCATTTACTATAAATACAGATCATTCAAGTTGAGAGGCCAAATCTCCCCAAACCTGTTTGCAAATAGTGGCAGCGGTACTAATTTATAATTGACTTTTGAGCATGAGTGAGAAGGCTTGTAGCTTTATGACCAGGAACATTTGACTACTATTTCTTCCATCAGGTATTCCCGATTTGTACCTCAGATCAAAGATGGCCCTCAAAACATTTTCCTGACCTTCACATTTGACATTGATGCCACATCAGCCATTTAAATAGGAAAATACTAAGCCAAAGCTAGTCAGATAAAGCACATCCAGGGCAGATTTGTAAAATAGGAAAAAGAGGATGTTGGTGTTTGCCACGGGCATATGGAAGAGATAAAAGTCAGATAAAAGCCGTTTTAAAGACAGAAAATAATGAATATGAGGTGAAAGATGAGGAATAGAAAATATATTTTTCCTTGATTTTAAGTGCAGAGAAAAGATTCTTATAGAGAAAAACAATTAATTTTTTTTTTTTTCTTCTTCTTCTTCTTCTTCCTTGGGAAACATCTGTCTGGTCTGGCCCTTTAAGATTAATAAAGTGTTTAAGTGGAGGTGGGGGCTCTTGACATTTGGAAGGGAGTCAGGGCTGAAGTGGTTTACGTCTGACATCAAGTGTGGCAGTGGTGAATTTTTATATTTAATGGTATTCAGGGTCATTTCCCATGAGCTGTTTAGTGGACCTTGATAGCTTCAAAATGTGATTCTTCCCTCAGAAGTGCCTAAAGCTGATTATTAACCATGATTCATAAATTCTTCAGAAGGTGATCAAGTTAAGTTTATACATTCAGTCTGTGGCAGAACCCAGCCTTCCCTCTGACTGTAAATACTCAACAAAAAGACTACAGTGTGTTATTTTTAAATGTATTTGTTTTATTTTTTGTTGTTAATGTTCTTTTATTGGGAAAGCATCTGTATGAAAAAAAAAAAATCTAAAATCTATAGACATGTAATGAAGGATGGAAAGGTGGAAGGGAAAATTGGGGTGAGGAGGAAAATGATGACAATTAGACCTCTGCCCCCTGGCTCTGAGTTACATAATTCAACAATTCCAGGAATTGGGGTTGGTGAATCCAAACAAATGTGAGGCATCAAAGGCACAGAAAACAATAACAAATGGGCCCCATTCATAATACACCTTAAGCACTGAATACATTTCAACTCATAGTTTAATTTATAAAGTTGAATTATAGCATACATGTTTGGAGGGAAGCAGGATGCCTCTGTACAGTGGTTTTTGTACTGGTAATGACTCACCAAAAGTACTCATTGCCCAAGGCCAGAAGCTGTCTTTACTTCACATAAGAGCAGTCTTTCATACCCAGGACAAACAAATAAAAGAAGGCACAAACTAAACATATTCACATTGTAATGTTTATGTTATCATGCTTGTCAGGTGGTAAGAATTATGAAAAATGAATTTGAGATCATGTTTACTCTTCTACTAGATTTGGGGGTTGGAAACAAGATGGCAGCTTTTGGAGAGTTTGACTGTTGCCCAGGGTGGGGACTTCTAGTAGTTCATAGCATATTTGGCCCTGTAAAGATGTTCTTTTATGTTTTCAAAAATCATTTACAGTCTTTCTTGTGTGCTATCACACATAGCCTGATCATTGACTAAGACACCAGAACATTCCATTTCAGATTTAAACTTGACCAGCTCCACTCACAAGAGTGTTTATTCCCCTTTGCTGTCTTGTCTTTGCACCACAGAGAGTGTGACTGCATTTCATGGAAGAAAACCTTTGATGGAAATTCTCATTACCTTGACAAATCTTATCATTATATGAGGGATAACCATGCCCATGAGGACCTTTAAGATATCCATCTTGATTGAAATACTCTTTGCATGACTCATAAAATATATAGCATTTGAAGTTATAGATTGGCGTATGCAAGTTTTCAGGGACACATTTACTATTGCTGTTATTGGTAGTTGCCATTAAGTCAGTTCCAACACTTGGTGATCTTATAAAAGACTGGTGGGTTTGAACTGCTGACTTTGAGGCTCAAACTGACATTGCGGTCCAGTGCATTATCCTGCAATGCCACACTAGGACTATATTTGTTAACTTCCATCAAGTCAGCTCTTATGCGTGGTCACTACATGGGCAACAGAATACAACATTGTCAAGTCTTGCACCACTCTTTAAATCCATTGTGGTTAACACTTTGTATTTTGAGTGTCTTCCAATGTAGGGGACTCATCTTCTAGAACTATAGTTAACAATATTCTCTTGTGATCATTGGCTAATTATCAGAAGTAGAGCTCCAGGACAATCTTCCTACTCTATCTTTGTCTGGAGTTCTGCTAAACCCTGTGCATTATGGGGGATTTAAAAGATCAGCATTCCCATCATCATAGTAACATGCCAGTCACAGCTGTAAGGTAAACTGACAAATGAGTGGTGGATGCATTTACTATCTAACCCAAAGTATCATTTACCTACAAACATTATGAAGAAAAACATGAATACAATCAATATCTGTAGCATTCCTTCATTTTGATAACTCCTTTCCTTCTACTGTTCAATTTGATCTTTGCTCTATTAGAAACACCCCTATAATGATAACTGAAACACTAGAAAGAAGATGTTAGAATTTTTGTTTATAAAAATAAAGACATACTTTAAAATGGGATTTCAGCTATTATCCTCTTTCTTATACATTGGCTATACATCGGATATTCTATGGAAAAACAAAGAAGTCAATACATTTCTTCTGTAATTTCTATTATGATACTTAGACTTATTCATTCACTCCTGCTTTTAGGTGACTTCTGAATCATAGCAACCCTGTACTGAGTATTTGAGGTGTAAATCTTAATTGGAGCAGAAAGCTTCATCTTTCTCCCATAGAGTGGCGGTACTAACATTTTGGTTAGCAATCCAGTGCTTAATTTATAGTCACCAGGTTTCCTATCCACAGGTTAGCACTATTAAATAAACTAGAAGAGGGAAATATCAAACTAACAGGACAATGACATTCCATGTTTCTGTGTCTGATATGTGGTGTTCAATAGAACTACAATTTCACTCCATGTAGGGATTGTCCATGACCATAATCCAGTGGTCATACTTGAGAAATCAGGGCCTCAGTGATAACTACTGAAGGAGAGTGACTGATCCTGCCTTTAACGGAGTAAAAAGCAAAACCAAACCACATGCATTCGAGCTGATTCCATATCATGACAAAACCAAAGGTAGAGTAAAAATGTACTCCACAAAATTTTTAAAACTGTTAGTTTTCAGAAATAAATTGCCTCTGAGTGCATTCTAGTTGCTAAATTGTTGTTTACTGGACCAGTGTTCAATGAATTTCAGGTCACTCGTTTATCCATAGGATAAGCATTGGACTGATAACTACAAGGATGAGCATTCAAGCTCACCAGCTACTTCACAAGAGACAGATGAGAAATGGTCTTTATGAGTTGGGAACATCTCAATGGCAAGAAAAACAAAATACTTTCCTACCATTAATCTCTCATATTGTTGTAATGTAGTGTTTGTTCATTGCCATGATGATGGAAACTATGCCACTGGTATTTTAAATACTAGCAATGTCATCCATGATGGATAACCTTCAGTGGAGATTCCAGATTAAGATAGACTAGGAAGAAGGGAAGCAGACCACTTATGAAAAGTTGTCAACTGAAAAAAAAACACTGTGTGATACAGTGCCTGAGGATGAATTGAAGTTGGAAAGCACTCAAAATGTAACTGGACATGATGGAACAAAGGTTTTCATACCTTCATTTGATGATGGTTCATGGTGCAAAGTGATAAGATGCACCTGCAAGTATCCATAAATAATCAGAATACAGACAATATGAAATATGAATATGGAATAATTAGAAGTCATCAAAAATGAAAGGGAACACATAAAGATTAATATCCTACATTTCAGTGAGCTGAACAGGAATGGTATTGATCATTTTGAATAATCTGTGGTTTACTATGCCCAGACTGACAAACAGAAGATAAATGGTGGTACACTTCTCATTAAAAAGAATATTTCAAGTACAATACTGAGGTTCAACATTGTCTATGATAGGATAATACCCTCACACCTGTAAGAAAAACAAGTTGATAAAGCTATTAACGAACCACTAAAGTAAACCACTAAAGCTCACCAAACATTAATGCCAACAGTGAAAATATGGAGATTCTACCGATTTCTTCAATCTAAAATTGATCAAATATGCAACTGAGATGTACTGATAATTAATAATATTGATAATATTCTTAATTTATAATATTGTTGAATATAGTGTTGGGGATTGGAAGGCACTAAAAATATGACAGGAGAAGAGCTGTCTCCTCAATGTTGACTTGACATTTATGACATAAATGGAGTAAAGCCTTTTGGATCACATTTGTTGATCAGGCACAATTCCAAAATGAAGAGAAATAGCTATACACATCCATTAACAATCAGAACATGGGATGTACAAAGTATGAACTTAGGAAAATAGGAATTTGTCTTTCATGTTTTGGACAAGCTATCAAGAAAGACAAGTCTATGGAGAAGTACATCATACTTGGTAAAGTGGAGAATCAGGGAAAAAAGAGGAAGATCTTCAAAGAGATGAATTAATATAGTGGCTGCAACAATGAGTTCAAAAGCTTAACAACAATTGTGAAGATGGGCAGTTTTTCTTTCTGTTGAGCATAGGGTCACTATGTGTTGTAACCAACTTGACAGCATTATACAACAATAACAGCATAGTTTAGTTTCCACAATGGCTTAACAATCAGGTTGGAACTAGATGAAAGACTGACAGTTGAAATACATCATCCACTCCAGGATATAATGATAAGGTTTTCTGCTTGCATATAGATTGACAGTTTCAGAAATCCTAAAGAACAGTTGAAGTATGAGTATTCCAAACACTTAATTGTGCTCATGAGCAATCTGTACCTGGACCAAGAGACATTCGTTCAAACAAAACATGGGAATACTGAATGGTTTAAAATTAAGAAAGGTGTGTGACAAG
>NW_006408713.1:1161278-1163355 GCF_000296735.1 Chrysochloris asiatica
GAGACTTTCTGTTCCCAGTGTTTGAAACCCTACACAGGGTGGCTATAAGTTAGAACTGACTCCACAGTACTTCATAACAATAACAAAAATACTTTTCCTAGATTTCTTGGGTAGTACAAATGGTGAACACACTCAGCTGTTAACTGAAAGACTGGAGGTTTATATCCACTCAGAAGCAACTTCAAAGAAAAGTCTAGAGATAAAATTACAAAATAATTCAGCCATTGAAAACCCAATGGACCATGGTTATAGTCTGACACATAGGGAGTAACTGTGAGTCCCAGTCTTCTCAGTAAGAAACTGCTATTTCTTACCTTTTAGCGTCCAATTATTTAAATTTTTTGTTAATATTGGTAAGTGCCATTAAGTCAGTTCTGACTCATAGTACCCTATATAGGATTTCCAAGGAATAGCTGGTGAGTTTGAACCACTGACCTTGTGATTCATAAGAACACTGCAGTCCAGTGCTTTATCCCACAGTGCCACACCAGGACTCTATTATTATTTTAATAATAAGAAAAACTCAAATCAACAATCCATTGTAACAGTTACTCCTCCTAGGAATTAGTAGTCTTCTCTGAAATTATAGATCCTAAGACAGACACTAAAGGATGGACAACAAACTTATGAAGGGTTCATCAAAACCTACCAGTGGAAGCACAATGCTTTAACATTAGGGACTGGTAGCATTGCAGAATAGTGAGAATGCATGTAGATCAGGCCTGAAAATATGCTAGATGATCCCATTAAACTGAATTATACAAGTTATTTTATAAGGCAATTCCCAAGTCTAAATCTGAATATTAATTGTTTAGGGCAAAAAAACAAAAACAAAAACAAAAACAAAACAAAACAAAAAACAACCATAAACATATATTACAAAATTAATTTGTTTAGAACACAACCATAAATTATATTACATTCTAAGTCATTACAAGTTCATGCTTAAGGAAAACAAATGTTAATATTTGGCTATGAAATTATTTTTGCTGTATGCTTAGCAACCTGCTGGTTCTCAAAAATAAATAAATAAAATCTGTTTGTAGGCGGCACTCTATGTTTCCAAAAACAAGGTTTTATATGGAATGGAATTGTGTTCCAATGAGTCAATATTTTGAAGAACCTATTTGGTCCACATTAATAACACCAGTGACAAGCAGTCAATTTATTTTACACACAGATCTATTGTAGCAATAAGAGTCCTGGGATTTAAAGAGGACTGCAAAGAAGATTGAGATACAATTGTGTCAGGGTTAGAATAAGTGATGTTTATGCTAAATCCTTAATTATGAGAACTGAATCAGGATGGAATAACCTTGCCTGCTTTAATGACCTAGGGGAGCAGAGCCTTTTTTGGGTTTGATATATCATAGAATTACTGGAGTGAGCAGGGTTATAGCACAACTGAATGAAAATTAGAAATTGAGTAAACAAAAGATCCATGATAAGATATGAATAAGTCCCAGGTGGACAGGCTGGAACAAGAGACACTGAGCAGCATATTGAGTAAGACTGGTAGCTAGTCCATGAATGAACTCCTTGTATCATCATTTTTTCTTATTATTGTTAAGTGCATTAAGTCAGTTCTGACTCATGGCACCCTATATAGCATTTCAAGGAACAGCTGGTGACTTTGAACCACTGACCTTGTGATTCATACCAACATTGCAGTCCAGTGCTTTATCCCACAGTGCCACACCAGGACTCCATTATTATTACATCTGAAGAACAGATTCGATACATTAAACACTAAAGACAGAAAACCAGAAGAGTTGTGGGATGACATCAAGAACATCATACGTGAAGAGAGCAAAAGTCATTAAGAACAAGAAAGAAGGAAAAGATCAAAATGGATGTTAGAAGAGACTCTGAAATTTGCTCTCCAGCATAGAGGTGCTAAAGCAAATGGAAGAAATAAGGAGGTCCAAGAGGTAAACAGAAAATTTCAAAGATCAGCTAGAGAAGATAAAGCCAAATATTATAATAAAATATGCAAAGATTTGGAATCAGAAAACCAAAAAGGAAGAACACGGTCAGCATTTCTCAAGCTGGGGGAACTGAAGTAAAAATTCAAGCC
>NW_006408713.1:1164875-1166290 GCF_000296735.1 Chrysochloris asiatica
CCCCCCCCCCCAAGATGGATTGGCCAGGTAGCAGCATTGATGGACTCAAGTGTGGCAGCGGTAGTGAGGTTGGCCCAGGATCGGACATTGTTTCAATCTTCTGTGCATGGGGTAGCTATGAGTCGGTTCTGACCCGATGGCACCTAAAAACAACAACATCAGCATGGTCGTATCCTTTCAACATTTAATCTATATGCTGAGCAAACAGTCCAAGGATGAAAAACTCAGCATCAAACTTGTAGGAAGACTCATATATAACCTTCAATAAGCAGATAACACAAACTTGCTTGCTGAAAGCTAAGTGGACTTAAAGCACTTATTGATGAAGATCAAAGACTACAGACATTGGCAGTGATTATACCTCAACATAAAACAAAATCTCTTCACAATTGGACCAAAAGCCAATATCATTGATGTTGTCAATGATTTTGTATTATTTGGATCTATAACCAATACTCATGGAAGCAGTTATCAAGAAATCAAATAGTATATTTCATTGGGCAAATCTGCAAAAGACCACTTTTAAGCGTTAAAAAGCTAAAACGCCACATTGCAGGAAGTGGGGAGAGGTAGGGCAGCAAGGTCAAGGTGGTAATAAGTAAAGTGCCCACAAGCAGATTGGTGGCTGAAGAGCACTAACCCAGGCTCTCATCTGCCCTGGCCCAAAACAGAAACCTCACAGCTACCCACCAGGTAGTTGTCCACCAAGCTACAGCTTCTTGAGAGAATAATATATAACACCAAGTCTGTGTACTCTCATGAGACAGCCATGGGTACTATATCCTGTTGGCATTGAGTCAGTACCAACTCATAGCAACCTTATGCATAGCAGAACAAAACACTGCCTGATTCTAGGCCAACCTCACTGGCTTACAAGTTTTCAAGAGGAGGCTTAGTTTCAGAGGGTAAGGGGAAAGGTATAATCTCTACTGAGTGTAATACAACCTGTCTAGAAAGGGCTGTTGAAATGATATGGGGATACAATTCTTATAGTTCAGTAGTGAATAATTCTTATCAGGAATGATTGTGAATGTTGCAAATGTAAAGGTAAATGTTTTGTAACAAAATGATGGAAGTAGTTGATCTTGCAGTCCAAAAGTTGAGCACCCTGGGACCATCAAGGGAGAAGAGATTGGGACCCTATGGAGAGAATCAGTGGTGCCATAGATGGAGGCAGACAATGATGTAGAGAGATGGAGCAGTTGGGGACGCTAGACTTAAGCAGGGAGAGAGGCTGTGTGCTGGTGGCCAGGGGACACTTTCAGGGTGTGCCCTTTGGTTGTATGAATGGTGAATGATTATATATTCTTGAAGGCTTTGGTGACTGTCAAGAAAGAAAGAAGAAAGAAAGAAAGAAAGAAAGAAAGAAAGAAAGAAAGAAAGAAAGAAAGAAAGAAAGAAAGAAAGAAAGAAAG
>NW_006408713.1:1166610-1167653 GCF_000296735.1 Chrysochloris asiatica
AAAGAAAGAAAGAAAGAAAGAAAGAAAGAAAGAAAGAAAGAAAGAAAGAGAAAGAGAGAGGGGGAAGAGAGAGAGAGAGAGAAAGAAAGAAAGAAAGAAAGAAAGAAAGAAAGAAGAAAAAAAGAACGGAAGGAAGGAAGGAAGAAAGAAAGAAAGAAAGAGAAAGAGAGATAGGTAGAGAGAGAGAGAGAGAGAGAAAGAAAGAAAGAAAGAAAGAAAGAAAAAAACAGAAGAATGGAAGCAAATGCTATTGAATGATGATGCATGGAGGGGATTGTAATCATTACAATAGGATGAATGAAATACAATAGGATGAATGTAAAGCTGATGTTCTTCCATGATATAACTATCACTCAATTCACAATAAAAAACTTTAAAAAAAAAAGATTTATAATCTACATATTGAGGAAGCAAAATCAAGTAGACAGAAGAAGATGGTGATCTCAAAATTCTGGGAAACTAAGGAAGGAGGAGACTCTGGGATCTGATTCAGGCAAAAGTAGTACATATAAGAGAAAGAGATAGAGGGAGACAAACAGAGTGACAGACAGCAGAGCGTTCTAGACAAAGCAAGCATTCCTGTCTCTCAAGTTCCAGGTCCAAGAATCAGCTGTCTACAGCAGCTTTAGGTGTTTTCTCCTGTGAATATTCCATACGTCTCAGTTCTAAGTTGTTTTTGTAGTTGTTTTTGCCATTGAGTCAGATCCAACACAGGATGACCTTATGTGAGTAAATAACAGAATGAAACACAAGCCAGACCTGTACCATTTTCATGACCCTTGGCCATTCATACAGTTTCCTTGAAAATAAGATAGCGTTTCAGAGACTCAAAATTGTGAAAATTACTGGGATCTCAAATTTTGTGTAGTAACTTTGTGTTATTTGTAGCTAACTTTCTTGAATAAAGCATTTTTAACAGAAACAAAATAGAAGAAGGAGGAGGAGAAGGAGAAGAGGAAGGGGAATGGAAAAGGGAGGGGAGAGGGAAGAGGAAGAAAAAGAAGGAAAGGAAGAGGAGGAGGAGGAGGAGGAGGAGGAGGAAG
>NW_006408713.1:1167789-1177678 GCF_000296735.1 Chrysochloris asiatica
AAAAAAAAAAAAAAAGAAGAATAGGAGGAGGAGGAGAAAGATTAAGGGAAAAAGGGAAAATACTTGGAACACACTGTCCTCACTCACTCTTCCTGCTCTCCCTGCTATGCCTCTCTAATCAACACTACGGCAAGAAGCAGGAGGGTTGTAATGAGGGATGAGGCTGGAAAGATCCATAGGCCATTTTTCCATCCGCCAGGCTCCTTGGCATACTTGATCTTCTTTCCCTTGAAAATTTCTTCCTGGATAGTAGGCCTTTTTGCAGTTCTTTGTGGGCATAAACAGAAGATAAGAATCAATCATTCAGGCAGTTGAGTGGGAGGCGGGCCTTGATAGCAGCTAGGGTGAAGGTGCAATGAAGTTTGTGGTCAACAGTACCACAGAACACCAGGCAAAGCAGATGCAGGGCAGAACTCCAAAACTCGGAAACACATACCAAAGAATATTATAAAAGTTTGAAGGCTTATATCTAGTGGAATTGAAGCAGAAGTAAGACACCTCGTACTTTTGAATCTGCTGGGCTCAATGACCTGGAGCCAACAACTTGGGTGAGACCAAACAGCAAGACCAAGAGGGGGAGCAGACATACAATGGGAAAACGCAGGGGAAAACTCTGAGCAAAGGTGTACAATGCAATTGTTGGTTTTGGTTTCCTCTTTTTTTTTTTTTTTTTTTTTTTTTTAATATCTATTCATTGGCTTCCCACTGTTTGTGCACCTCCATGTAGGTAACTAGAGGGGGTGCCTGAATGAGTGGATACACCCACCCTCACCACTGGTTTGTTATTCTGCCACTCATGCACATAGAGACACTCAGCCCAAGAGCCGGCCATGAAAAATGTTTGTTTGTTTTTTTTAATACAGGAAAGGTCAGAACAGGGGTGTAGTGAGGGAAATAAATTTTAAAATCAAAAGAGGCCAAAAATTAAATTAAAACCTGAGATACAGCATAACAACCAACAGTGGCATCTTGAAACCTCTCAGGCAGCTTTGAAGGCAAGAAATTGAAAGAGGACATTAAAGTCATACTCATATTAGGCCACAGATTTTTTCTTTCTTTCTTTCTTTTTTTTTCTTCTCTCCCTCCTCTCCATTTTATGCGATTATCGACTGCAGTAGTCAGTCTAGTTTTATTTTGTTGCTGTTGTTGTGGTTTTTAGGATTTTTCTTTTTTTTTTTTGCTGTTGCTGTTTTGCTATTTGATGTTCCCCCTTCTACCTTTGGGGGAATCTTTCTCTCCCTGTATTACCCAGGAAGAGACAGCAACTGCTTCCATATAGTTAAACTACAATCACATTCTATAAAACAGCAAAATACAGGCAAGAACAAATACCAACTGTCATATACCAGGGAGGAACACAACAGCTGTGAAAGTTACTCTGAGCTAAGCAATAAGAAGAGTAAATAGGAAAGCCCAAATCCCAATCACATCTACGTGTAAGCAATCAGAAAGCATAAAAAATACCAAAATACATACTCAGTTAACTATTAAGGCCACAGATAGACACTAAAACATGTCCAAGAAGCAAAGTCATATGACCATACCAGCATATGTCCAGAAACAAGAAAAAATGTCTGAGACAAATGACCTAGCAGTAGACCTGGACTCCATTCTGAATGGGGGGCAGCCTTTGAAAATGCCTGAGAAAGAATTCAGAAAAATGATTATAAAATGTTTCAAAACACTTTACAATGGAGTTGAGAAAAATAAGGAAGAAGTCAGGAAAGTGCTACAGGAACAATAAAATAAGATAGATACAGCATTGGAAATCATTTAAAACCTACAGAAAGAGGTCCAAACGATCAATAATAGAATATAAAAAATATACAATAATAAGAAAGGGTAAAGGAATGGAATAGAAGTGATGGAAGGCAGAACCAGTGATCTGGAAGACAAATCTCTCAATACCACTAAGACAGAAGAGCAAACAGAAAAAAGGATAAAATATGAGGATGGTATAAGATTCATGTTGGACATCATGAAGAGGAATAACTTAAGAATTATTGGCATTCCAGAACAAGAAGAATCACGCAAGTCCACAGAGGAAATAGTTGAAGAACTGCTGGAAGAAAATTTCTCTAACATCCTGAAAAGTAAAAAGATAAACATTAAAGAAGCTCAACGAACTTCAGGAAGGATAGACCCCCAAAAGAGACTCACTGAGACATATCATAATCAAGCTCTCCAAAATCAAAGAAAAGGAGACACTCCTGAAAGCAGCTAGAGTAAAAAGAAGTGTTAGATACAAAGGCGAGCAAGTCAGATTAAGCTCAGATCTCTCAGCAGATGATGCAAGTAAGAAGGCAATGGGGAGACATATATAAAACCCTGAAAGAAAAAAAAATTGCCAACTAAGAATCCTCTCTCCAGCAAAGCTATCAATCAAATATTATGGTGTAATGAAAACATTCCAGTATAAACAGAAGCTAAGGGATTTTGCCAAAGCCAACTCTGTGCTACAAAATATCTTAATGGGAGTTCTGTGGACTGAGGACCAACAAGAACAGACAACAACCAGAGACTGACATACATGACAGCACCTCCCAAAATTAAATTGACAGAAGGAAGTGTCAAAAACAGAACAAAACTACAGAAACAAACTCAGAGAATCTGGGAGGTCAGTCTATGATCTAAACAATTACAATGTAAAAGAAGGTAAACACATAGGAACAGGGATCCAGATGGTGAGAAGGTCAGGTTGATTACAGGATAAAAAGAATGCACTAAATAGAGGGAAGAGTTAATGGACTATAAGGCAACCTCAAAGAAAATTAAGACGAAAATTAAATGAA
Organism: Chrysochloris asiatica; assembly: GCF_000296735.1. Lineage (NCBI taxonomy): Eukaryota > Metazoa > Chordata > Mammalia > Afrosoricida > Chrysochloridae > Chrysochloris > Chrysochloris asiatica. The sequence continues at coordinate 1,170,582 of NW_006408713.1, forward strand.
AATCCAAGAAGAACATGGAAATATTAAAACTATGAGGAAATGCACAAGAAAGAACACAAAAAAACATGAACTCAACAAAGAAAGACACACAGAACAAAGAGAGCAGCAATACCACACACACACACACACACACACACACACACACACACACACAAAACCATAATGGCAATAATTAATCCATACCTACCAACAATTACACTGAATGTATATGTGTTAAATGCACCTGTTAAGAGAGGGACAGTGGCAGAATGGGTAAGAAAACAAGATCCTTCAATATGCTGTCTGCAAGAGACACATCTCACACACAGAGACAAAAATAGATTAAAAGTCAAAGGATGGGAAAAAAAAATATACCAAGCTAATTGCAATAAAACACAAAGAGGAGTGGCAATACTAATCTCTGATAAAATAAGCTTTAAGGTAAAAAACATCATAATAGATAAAGGTGAACATTATCTCATGATTAAAGGGACAATTGAACAAGATTACATAACCATAATAAATATCTATGCTCCCAATGAAAGAACTCCAAAATAGATAAAGCAAACTCTAATAGATCTGAAGAAAGAAATAGATGAATCTAAAATAATAGTGGGTGATTTTACTACACCACTTTCAAAAATGGATAGAACAACCAGTAAGAACTTGACAAAGCCACAGAAGAAATAAACAACCCAATCAGCCAACTGGACTTCATAGATGTGTACACTGCATTCAACTCAACAACAGCACAATAAACATTATTTTCCAATGCACAGGTAACATTCTCCAGAATAGATCATGTCTTATGCCACAAAATAAATCTCCATAAATTTACAAATATCAAAATACTACAAAGCATCTTCTCAGACCACAATGCTATCAAATTAGAAATCAACTATAGGAAGACCAAGGAAATAAACTTAAGTGCATGGAAACTGAATAACACCCTGCTGAAAAGCAACTGGGTAATAGAAGAAATTAAACTTGAATTCACAAAGTTCCTAGAAACAAACGAGAATGAAAACAAAACATACCAAAATATTCGGGACAAGTCAAAAGTGGTGCTGACAGGACAATTTATTGCAATAAATGTAAACATCCAAAAAGAAGAAAGAACAAACATTAACACATAAACACAGCATCGACAACAATTGGAAACAGACCAACAGAGGAAACCTAAAGTCACCAAAATAACAGAAATAATAAAAATTAGAGAAGAAATAAATGAGATAGAAACCAGAAAAAACTATAGAAAGAATCAACAGGACAAGAAACTGGTTCTTTGAAAGGATTAACAAGATTGACAGCCCATTGGCAAACCTAACAAAAGAAAAGAGAGAGAAGACACGAATAACACACATTAGAAACCATATGGGCGATGTCACAATAGAACCAAAGGAAATCAAAAGGATAATAATAGAATACTATCAAGAGCTGTTCTTCAACAAATTTGAAAAATTAGAAGAGCTGGATACAGTTTTAGATAAACACGACCTACCTAAACTTACACACAGTGAAGTAGGAAACCTGAACAGACCCATAACAAAAGAAGAAATTGATCGTATCATTAAGACTCCTAAGCAGAAAAAATCCAGGCCCAGATGGTTTCACTGGTGAGTTCTACCATGCATTCAGGCAAGAGTTGTCACCAATTCTACTAAAATTATTCCAGAATATAGAGGGAGATGGGAACCATACTAATACATTTTATGAAGGAAGCATAACCCTCATACCAAAACCATGGAAGGACATCAATAAGAAAGAAAATTATAGACCAATATCTCTCATGAACATAGATGCAAATATTCTCAACAAAATCCTAGTCAACAGAATTCAGCAGCACATCAAAAAAGCAATGCATCATGATCAAATGGGATGCATATCAGGGATGCAAGAACGGTTCAACATTAGAAAAACGATCAATGTTATCAACCTTACAAATAAGAAAAAGAAAAGAACCAAATGATCATATTGATTGATTCAGAAAGGCATTGACAAAATCCAACATCCCTTCCTGATAAAAACACACAACAAAGTAGGAATTGAAGGGAAATTCCTTAACATAATTAAGAGCATATATACAAAACCAACAGCTCACATTACTCTCAATGGAGAGAAACTGAAAACCTTCCCTCTGCGATTACGAACGAGACAAGGATGCCCTTTGTCACAACTCCTATTGAATATTGTACTGGAAGTGTAAGTTTTAACAAGAGCTGTACAGCAAGACAGGGAAATTAAAGACATACAAATTGGCAAAGAAGAAGGAAAACTCCCTTTATTTGCAGATGATATGATCCTATATGTAGAAAATCCCAAAGACTTGGCAAAAAAAAAGCTACTAGACCTTATTGGAGAATTCACCAAAGTGACAGGATATAAGATCAACAAACAAAAATCAGTTGGAGACTTCTTTGCCAAAAACGACAGTGTTGGAAAGAACATTAGGAAAGCAATACCATTTAAAATAGCCATCCAAAGGATGAAAAGTCTAGGAATAAATGCAATCAGAGTAACAAAAAACTTGTACAAAGAAAACTACAAAACACTACTAAAAGAATCCAAAAGATTCTTACAAAAATGGAAGAATGTACCATGTTTCTGCATAGGAAGACTTAACTTTGTGAAAATGTCAATACTACCCAAAGCAATTTACATGTATAATGCAATCCCAATCCAGATTCCAACAGAATTGCTCAAAAAGATGGGAAAAAAAAATTACAAACTTTATATGAAAAGGAAAGAGACCCAGGATAAGCAAATCACAGCTTAGAAAGAAGAATAAGGTTGGAAACCTTTCACTTCCTGATTTCAAAATTTATTACACGGCTATAGTGGCAAAAACAGCTTTGTACTGGTACAATGAAAGATACACTAATCAATGGAACAGAATCGAGAATCCAGAAATTAACCCATCTACATACAGTCAAATGATTTTTTGCAAAGTACTTAAATATATTGCATGGAGAGGTGATAGTCTCTTCAACAGATGGTGCTGGCAGAACTGGAAAGCGATATGCAAAAGATTGAAACAAGACCTTCACTTCACGCCTTATACAAAAACCAACTAAACATGGATTAAAGACCAAATGTGAATCCCAGAATTATTAAGTCCATTAATGAAAAATAGGGACAAATGTGATGGCACTAATTCAGGGAATAAACAGACTACCAAACATTTTGAAAATGACAAAAACAAAAGTAGACAAAATAGATGAGTGGACCTATTAAAATTAAAACTTATGTGCATCAAAAGACTTCACCAGAAGAGTAAAAAGGAACCCACAGAAAGGGAAAAAAAAATGTTTTGCAATGACACATCAAACAAGGGACTCATTTCTCAAATATATAGGAAACTACAACACCTTGATTGTATCAAGATGGCAGATTGGGTAGCCGTGCAATGAGGAGCTCCATCAATAACAACACAGCACACCAGGCAAAACAGGCTCAGGGATTGTGCTGGAACTTTGACCTACATATAAAGGAATATTTAGAAGATTGGAAGGCTTACAGTTAGGGGAATTTATAGGAGAATCAAGAAATCCATTGCTTTCTAATTCAAGACACTCAGCTATTCCAGGAGCCATCATCTTGGGAGAGAAAAAGTGGGAGAAGGATCAGAACAGCCACAAACGCCTGACAGAACCAAAGAAATACAGGTGTGGACATTCATTTTTTAGTATCTGTCCATTGTTCATTGGTCTCTCCCTGAATACACACCTCCATTCTGGTAACTACAGGGGATACCTGAGCAAATGGATACCCAACCCCGACCCCTGGAGGGTTCTACTATGCATGCACACAGATCTCCTCAAAATTTAAAGTGACAGATTTGACATAACACCAAACGGCCACCAAACATCTGTCTGTCGTACTGTGGTGGCTTGTGAGTTGCTGTGATTCTGAGGGCTATGCCACTGGTATTTTAAATAACCCACAGGGTCACCCATGGTGGACAGGTTTCAGATGAACTTCCAGACAAAGACACACTTGGACGAAAGAGTGACAAACTACTTCTGAATATTTAGTCACTGAAAACATTATGAACAGCAAAGAAACACTGTCAGACACAGTGCCAGAACATGAGCCCCTCAGGTTGGAAGGCACTCAATATGTGACCGGGGAAGAGATGCCTTCTCAAAGTAGAGTTGACCACGATGACGTGAATCAAGTTAAGCTCGTGGGAGAAAAGCCCACAAAACATTAATTTGCTGATGGGCACAACTCAAAATGAAGAGAAACAGCTATAAACATCCATTGAAAATCAGAACATGGAATGTACAAAGTATGAATCTGGGAAAATTGGAAGTTGTCAAAAATGAAATGGAACGCATCAACATTGATATCTTAGGCATTGGTGAGTGGAAATGGACTATTTTGGCCATTTTGGATCTGACAACCACATGGTTTACTATGCATGAAATGACAAATTGAAAAGGAATGGTGTTGCATTCATGGTCAAAAAGAACATATCCAGATCAGTCATAAGGTACAGTGCTGTAAGTGATAGGATAATATTCATGTGCCTACAGGGAAGCTCAGTTAATACCACTATTATTCAAATTTATGCACCAACCACTAAAGCCAGTGAGGATGAAATAGAAGAATTCTACTAACTTCTTCAAAATGAAATCGATCAAACATGCAATCAAGATGTATTGCTAATTACTGGTGATAGGAATGCAAAGATTGAGAGCAAAGAGAAAGGATCAGTAGTTGGAAAGTATGGCCTTGGTGATAGAAATGATGTTGGAGAATGCATGATAGAATTCTGCAAAACCAATGATTTGTTCCTTTCAAATACCTTCTTAAGACAACATAGCAGACAACTATACACATGGACATAACCAGATGGAAAACATGAAAATCAAATTGACTACATCTGTGGAAAGAGAAGATGGAAAAGCTCCATATCATCCGTGAAAACAAGGCCAGTGGCAGACTGTGGAACAGACCATCAAGTACTCATATGTAAATTCAAACTGAAGCTGAAGAAAATGAAAACAAGTCCACTAGAGCCAAAACATGACCTTGAATATATCCCACCTGAATTTAGATATCATCTGAAGAACAGATTTGATACATTAAACACTAAAGACCAAAGACCAGAAGAGTTGTGGGATGACATCAAGAACATCATACGTGAAGAGAGCAAAAAGTAATTGAGAAGGCAAGAAAGAGGGAAAAGGTCAAAATGGATGTCAGAAGAGACTCTGAAACTTGCTCTCCAGTGTAGAGACCCTAAAGCAAATGGAAGAAAGGAGGAGGTCCAAGAGCTAAACAGAAAATTTCAAAGATCAGCTAGAGAAGAAAAAGCCAAATATTATAATAAAATGTGAAAAGATTTGGAAGCAGAAAACCAAAAAGGAAGAACACACTCAACAGTTCTAAAGCTGGGGGAACTGAAGAAAAAATTCAAGCATTGACTTTCATTATTGAAAAATTCTTTGGGCAAATTATTGAATGATGCATAAAGCATCAAGAGAAGATGGAAGGAATACACAGAGTCATTGTACCAAAGGGAAATGGTTAATGTTCCACCATTTCAAGAGGTACCATATGATTAAGAGCCAATGATACTCAGAGAGGAAGTCCAAATTGCATTGAAGAAATTGCCAAAGAACAAGGAACCAGGAACTGATTGAATAAAAACTGAAATCTTTCAAGAACATCAGGCGACACAGGAGGCACTCACTCATCTCTGCCAAGAAATTTGGAAGACAACTCTCTGGCCAACTGATTGGAAGTCGCTAGAGAAGGACATCATGCTTGGGAAGATGGAGGGTTTGATAAAAAGAGGAACATCCCAATGAGATGGATTGGCCAGGTGGCAGCATCGATGGACTCAAGTGTGGCAACAGTAGTGAGGTTGGCCCAGGGTAGGACACTGTTTTGTTCTGCTGTGCATAAGGTCGCTATGAGTCGGTGCCGACTTGATGGCACCTAGTACCAACAACACCTTTACAAGAAAAAGACAACTGAATTAAAAAATGGGCACAGGACAGGAATAGACACTTAACCAAAAACAGATCCAGGCAGCCATCAAACATATGAAAAAATGTTCACGATTACTAGCCATTGTTATTGTTGTTGTTATGTTCCTGTCAATTCGTTTCCAACACATAGCGACCCTGTATAGGGTTTCAGAGAGTTGCAGATCAAAACAGCAATGAGACATCATCTCATAACAGCAAAGATCAAAAAGGTAGAGAACAATAAATGCTGTCAGGGATGTGGACATACGGGGACACTCCTGCATTTCTGGTGGGATAGCAAAATGGCACAGCCTCTCTTGAAAGTGATATGGCACTTCCTCAGAAGTTTGGGATTAGAAATACCTTATGGTCCAACTATTCCTCTAATTGTTATTTACCCACATGAAATACGAGCCATAGCACAAGTAAATATATACACACCAATGTTCATAGTAGCACTATTTACAATAGCAAAAAGATGGAGAAAAAGTATCCACCAACTGAAGAATGGGTAAAAAAACTGTGGTACATACATACAATGGAATATTATGTTACCTTGAAGAATAACAAGAACAAGAAAGCTGCGTAGTGGTTATAAATTGGGCTGCAAACCTCAAGGTCAGCATTTTGAAACTACCAGTTGCCGTGCGGGAGAAAGATGAGGCTTTCTGCTCTGGTAAAGATTTACAGCCTCGGAAGCCCTGTTCAGGGTCCCTATGGGTCAGAACTGACTCCATGGCACTTAACAACAACAACAACATGAATGAACCTTGAGGGCATTATATTGAGTGAAATTAGTCAGCCACAAAAGGATAAATATTGTGTAGGACCACTACTGTAAAAGACTAAGAAAATGAACCCATACTAAAGGGTCGGTGGAGTGATGGAAGGGAGGGAAGGTAGAGAATAGGATAGGGTATAGAAACAGGATAGTTTGGGTGGTAGGGAGGGGGGCAATACACAAGAAGGGGGCGGGAAATGGAGAAACAAAGCAGACAGGAAACAGGCAGGTTTGCAATGGGTAAATGGGACAGAGGTAAATAATGATGTATGCACAACCTTGGAACAACAGGGCTCTGGGATACAGGGATTGAGACATGACTGGAATGCGAAAAAGGGGGAAAATAATGTTAAGAT
>NW_006408713.1:1178540-1195729 GCF_000296735.1 Chrysochloris asiatica
TGATGAACTTGACCTATACCTATGGATGCAAAAGAGGGAACAAATCATTACAGCAAGGATCATTCCCACCCCTTCCATACACAAAGTAGACAGGGATGGGCAACTTGAACATTGGCTACCCAAAATGGAGGTGGAGGGAGGGAGTTAAAAAGACAAGAAGTGACTGGATTACAAGCTTTCAACAGGGAACCGAGATCCAGAGGGCACGGAGGAAGGTAGATTCTCCATTGAGTAGTATCCAATCTGTCTAGGCAGGGCTGATGAAAGCAGATGCGGATAGGTCTCTTGTGATACAAGAGTGAATAATTGTTATCAGGACTGGTTGTGAAGGTTGGTAATGGATAGACATTTTGTAGCAAAAAGAGTGGATTAATTAACTTTGCAGTCTAGAATCAGAGATCCCTGGGACAATCAAGGGAAAAGAGTGGAGAATGGGACTGTTCCCAAAGACTCAGTGATGCTGAGACAATGACGTGGAGAAATGGAGTGGCTGGGGACTTTAGACCCAGAGAGGGAGAGGGGCTGTGCTGATGACCGGTAGGCAGGCTTGCAGAGTATACCCTTTGGTTGGTTGATGATGCATGGAGGGGATTGTAACCTTGGCAATGAAATAATATGATAGGATGAATGTAAAGTTAATGTTCTCCCATGTAAACTATCACATAATTCACAATAAAACATTAAAACACACACACACACACACACACAAAATAATCAATCATCTGGACTGAGCTGATCACTCTCAATTGGCTGGAACTTTCTTTAGCTATTTAGTTTCAGATGAAGTCTTTCCAACTTTTAAATTCAAAGTAAGATGCCCTTGGAGACACCGCAGTGGGCTTTGAAGCATCCTTCTCATTCCCTCCATCTAAGATCAGCTCTATTTCCATTGAACCTGGGTTCAGAGGCTTGGCCCTCTCTCTGAGATTGACAGTATGTCCCAATTCCATTTAGGGTTCAAAGGGAATACCCTTATTGGCTTTTCAAAGTCAAGGGAAGAACCGTAACTATCAATTTTTATTTTTTAAGAAATAGAGTCACTTCCAAATTTTTGGTCTATTTTCCTTTATATCTGATGCCTTCTATCTTTCAATCAAATACTCTTATTATTTCCTATATAACATTTTAAGGAATGTCTTATACTTACTCAAGCTTTTGCCATCCAAACTTAAGTACACATTTTTTTTAAAGCTATAATAATTTCCTTGTTCAGTTTTAATTATATCTAGCTATAAGCCCAAAATGGCAAATGCTACTTAATAGAAAAATGCAATATTGCATTTTAAAATAAAATAATTAAATTATATACAATAAATAATATAAAGGATTATATATGAATTAGGTATGTTATATTGCTTATTTCTTTTGCTTCTTTATTTTTTACTTAAAAATTACTGAGTACCCAAATAGTTTTGCTTACGTAGGCTTTGTCAAAATTTACCATACTTGACATTAAAATTGTCGAAAACATTATTAATCCATTAATTTAAAATAAAAACCAATTTATTTTATGTTAATTTATAACAATGTTATGACAATAATGTTCTTTCAGGAAAAAAAAAATGCAAAGGGTAGCAGATTTTGTAATTTTGTAGAAAGTTTAATATTTGACTTCAGGGAAGACAATTGGAGTTCTGGTATAGCACTGTGGGTTAATGCACTAGACTGCAAAGTCAGTTTGAAATTCAAGGTTGCTGGTTCGAGTCCATGAATCACTCCTTGGAAACCCTCTACAGGGTCACTATGGGTCAGAACTGACTCGACAGCACTTAACAACAGAAGACTGTTGGAGTCTCATATATGCGTCTCTTTTCAGTCAGTGGGGATATCACATGTTCTGAAGTTTCTGGAAAATGAATGAGAGTAGACAGACAAGTGATGTCCTTGTATTATTGTGAAGATAACTGTGAAAATGAGTGTGTCCTCTGTATTCTGTGCAGAAAACAGAGTGTCATACATTGGTGAACTACCGTTAAAGCAGATAACTCTTAAAGTCATTCCATGCATTGGTTTAAGAAAGTACTCTCAGTTTTTAAATAAGAAGACTGGTGTGAGAGCAAGTTTATACCATAATCAAATCCACATAATGAGTTGGAGAACAGCACTGGACAACAGCAAATCTCAGAACTCTTTGGACAGCCAATCCAATTTTCCACCTGCCACAACACTCTGCTTTTCAAATTACAAAAGGAAAATGCTTGAGTATTATTTATAAAATATTATTGATGTTGTTATTTTTAGCAGCCAAACTGACACCTGACTCATGGTGAATCTATGTACAAAGGGATTGGACAATTGTGATCCATAGGGATTTAATGGTTTGTTTTTCACAAATGATCACCAGGTCTTTATTCCTAATGTGTCTGAATCTAAAAACTCTCTATAAACCTGTTCAGGATTACAGCAATAGGAAAGCCTTGGTGGGTGCCTGTGAGGGGCACTGGCAAGCAATAAATCCCAGATTTCCCATATGGAAGGTGAGATTTCCAATACCAGATGACTGTTGTTGTTGTCAGGTGCCATTGAGTCAGAACTGACTCATAGCGACCTCATGCACAGCAGAATGAAACAATGTCCTATCCTGGGCCAACCTCACTAATGCTGCCACACTTGACACCATCAATGATGCTACCTGGCCAATCCAGCTCGTTGGGGGTCTTCCTCTTTTTCTCTGACCCTCCATCTTACCAAGAATGATATCCTTCTCCAGCAACTGTTCCCTCCAGACAATATGTCCAAAGTAGGAGAGACGAAGCTTAGCCATCCTGGCCTCCAAGGAGCACTCTGGCTACACTTCTTCCAAAACAGATCTATTGGTTCTTTTGGCAGTCCATGACACTTTTAGTATTCTCCTCCAACACCACAACTCAAAGGCATCAATTCTTCTACGATCTTCCTTATTCACTGTCCAGCTTTCGCATCCATATGAGGTTATTGAAAATACCATGGCTTGGGTCAGGCGCACCTTAGCTGAAATGGACTGGTATTGGCCATTTTGAATCTGACAACCACACGGTTTACTATGCAGGGAATGACCAATTGAAAAGGAATGGTGTTGCATTCATCATCAAAAAGACCATATCCAGATCAGGCATGAGGTACAATGCTGTAAGTGATAGGATAATATCCATGCGCCTACAGGGAAGCCCAGTTAATACCACTATTATTCAAATTTATGCACCAACCACTAAAGCCAGTGAAGATGAAATAGTAGAATTCTACCATCTTCTTCAATCTGAACCGGATCACTACTGACCCAAAATATGAGTTGTTGTTGTTGTTGCTAAATACTGTGGAGTCAGTTCTGACTCATAGTGACTCTGCACAGGGTTTCCAAGGTTGCCACATCTTTCTCCCATGGAGCAGCTGATAGCTTCGAATTGCTGACCTTGAGGTTAGCAGCCGGATTTGTAACCAATATGCTATTAGCAAAATATGAATAGCAACAAGTTGTTGTTGTTATGTGCCATGGAGTTTGTTCTGATTCATAGTGACCCTGTACAGGGTTTCCGAGGTTGCCAGTCTTTACAGGAGCAGAGAGCCTCATCTTTCTTCCGTGGACCAGCTGGTAGTTTCAAACTGCCTACCTTGAGGTTAGCAGGGTTTCCAAGGTTGTAAAATCTTTACAGGGGCAGAAAGACTCATCTTTCTAATTAATAACAATTTCTATTAAGGTCAATTCATTTTATAGATTCCAGAATTAAAATGCCATCCTGCTGTGGCACTGTAGGATATGTACAAGGTCGATTGAATGACAAGATCAGCAGTTCAGACTCACAGGGAGCTCCTCATAAACCCTATGCTGGGTTGCTATGGATCAAAACTGACTAGGTGGCACTTAACAACAACAACAACAACAATAAATGTGGCACTGGACCACATATTTGGCAATTCAAACATCTTTAGCCACTCCTTGTAAACCCTATATGTTGTTGTTATGTGCCGTGGAGTCGGTTCTGACTCATAGCGACCCTGTACAGGGTTTCCGAGGCTGGAAATCTTTACGGGAGCAGAAAGCCTCATCTTTCTCCCACGGAACAGCTGGTAGTTTCAAACTGCTGACTTTGTGGTTCGCAGCCCAATTCACAATCACTACGCTACCAGAGCTCTGTAGCTATAAGTCAGAATCGACTCAACAGTACATGACAACACAATAATTATACTGCAGATTCATACAAACTTCATAGACAGGCCTTGGAATTAGACTTTCCTGTAGAGTTGCATTTCTGGATTCTATACCAACCTGTAGAGTATGTTTACATGGGTGATCTGCTTGCCAGGTGTTGAATTCCAGGAATCGAGGTTTATCACTCATATGTTGTAGAGTCCACTGTGGGATAATGCACTGAATCAAAATGTCATGTGACTTGCAAGTTTGGAAGTTCAAACTCACCGGCTGCTCCTCAAAAACCCTATCAGGGTTGCTATTAGTCTGAATCAACTTAAAGGCACTTAACAACAAATATTTGTAACAGTGTCTAAGTAAGTCATCCATTAATATGTAGGGTCAAGAACTGGTGGTATTCTAAACCAACCAGTTACTAGGGGAAATCTTTCTAAGCATCAATGTGGGCATCTCTAAGGTGAGCAGAATATGTCATCCACACAGTTTTACTAAGAGTTTGCAGAAATCAGCTAATGGTCCCATTTCTTATCAATTGTTGTTGTTGTTGTTAGATTGCCTTGAATTGGTACCAACTTACAGCAACATTATGCACAGCAGAATGAAACACTGCCTGATCCTGGGCCAACTTCACAATTGTTGCCGTTCTTGAGACAATTGATGCTGTTACTTGGTCAATCCATCTCGCTGGGGGTCTTTCTCTTTCTCTCTGACCCTTCACCTTACCAAACATGATATCCCCCTCCAGTGACTGGTCCCTTCTGCCAATATGTCTGAAGTATGAGAGACGAAGTCTGGCCATCCTGGCCTCAAAGGAGCACTCTGGCTGCACTTCTTCTAACACAGATCTGTTGGTTCTTTTGGCAGCCCATGGCACTTTCAGTATTCTCCTCCAACACCATAACTCAAAAGTATCAATTCTTCTATGATCTTCCTTATTCACTGTCCAGCTTTCACATGCATATGAGGTTATTGAAAATACCGTGGCTTAGGTCAGGCACACCTTAGTCCTCAAGCTGACATCTTTGCTCTTCAACAAATTGTTGTTGTTGTCAGGTGCCATCGAGTCGAAACCGACTCATAGCGACTCCATGCACAGCAGAACGAAACAATGTTCGATCCTGGGCCAACCTCACCACCGCTGCCACCCCCGAGTCCATCAATGATGCCACCTGGCCGATCCATCTCGTTGGAGGTCTTCCTCTTTTTCTCTGACCCTCCACCCTACCCAGCATGACATCCTTCTCCAACGATTGTTTCCTCCGGACTACATGTCCAAAGTAGGAGAGACGAAGCTTAGCCATCCTGGAATCCAAGGAGCACTCTGGCTGCACTTCTTCCAAAACAGATCTATTGGTTCTTTTGGCAGTCCATGACACCCTCAGTATTCTCCTCCAACACCACAACTCAAAGGCATCAATTCTTCTACGATCCTCTTTATTCACTGTCCAGCTTTCGCATCCATATGAAGCTATTGAAAACACAATGGCCTGGGTCAGGCGCACCCTAGTCCTCAAGCTGACATCTCTGCCCTTCAATACTTTAAAAAGTTCCTGTGCAGCAGATTTGCCCAGTGCAATACGTCGTCTGATCTCTTGACTGCTACTTCCGCGAGTGTTGATAGTTGATCCAAGAAGAACGAAGTCCTTGACAACTTCAATCTTTTCTCCATTGATAAGAATGTTGTTTATTGGTCCAGTGGTGAGGATTTTTGTTTTCTTGACATTGAGATGCAATCCATATCGAAGGCTGTGCTCTTTAATCTTCATAAGTAAATATTTCAAGTCCTCTTCGCTTTCAGCGATCAAGGTTGTATCATCTGCATATCGCAGGTTGTTAATGAGTCTTCCTCCAATCCTGATGCCACGTTTTTCTTCATAGAACCCAGCTTCTCGTATTATTTGCTCAGCATACAGGTTGAACAAGTATGGTGAAAGAATACAACCCTGTCTCACACCTTTCCCAATTTTAAAACTTTCAGTGTTCCCATGTTCTGTTCGAACAACTGCTTCTTGGTCTAGGTACAGATTTCTTAGAAGTACAATTAAGTGTTCTGGAATACTCATACTTCTCAATGTTGTCCATAGCTTGTCATGATCCACACAATCAAAAGCCTTTGCGTAGTCAATAAAGCACAGGTAAACATCCTTCTGATATTCTCTGCTTTCAGCCAAGATCCATCGGACATCAGCAATGATATCTCTCGTTCCACGGCCTCTTCTGAATCCACTTCAGATGATTCCTCTTCTGAATCCACTTCAACAAATAGGATCTAGTATATATTCCTCAAATGTAAATTTCATATATTAAATTTCTTCTGTCAATAAATCATGAATATATGTATTTCTGTAGGTGTTGACATAAACATTGTGTGTAAGTGTAGTATAATAAACCAGACATGACTGTCTACTAAGAATTAAATTGATAAGCACCACCTTGAGATTATGCTGCATTTTTTATCTCAAAAGTATAAAGTAATGTTCAACTAACAGCAATTCTCATTTAATCATTCAGTTACTTTTCTTCTTTGGGTTGCTATTGGCGTGGAAGTTGATGCTCTTGTGTTTCCAAATAGCTGCAATGCTTTGATCTGATCTCCATTTCTTTTCCATTCATACTACCCTGTCTTCATGAAGGCAGGAGGGTATGGTGAGAAAAGAAATGAAGCCTCTGGTCTGGAAACAGGGAGAGAGATTAACAATATGTGGATCATAACCCTTGGTAATATCCCAGGAACCCAAAATCTAGTTGGAGTTTAAATGAACACATTACCATTGGAAAGGGCCATGAACTGTATTGGTTTACCCATATTTAATAGTGAGATTTTCTGTTGACCAGTTATAACCATCAACAGTTCCAATTTCTGAAGCATCAATCTCTCTGAGTCTTTAGCAGAGACTCTGGTGCCAGGAGGTGTGAGCTTGGACTCCAGCAGAGAAACTGGATGCATGGTGACATTCTTTGGAGTGATCAGTCCCTGGTGACTGACCCTGCATAGCAGAGATGCTCCGGAACCTCCCATGCACCAGCACAACCTGCCTTCATCTCTTATCCTATGACCTTGCATGATAAGATGCAAATCTGTTAAAGATATTATATTAAGCTCCAAGGCTTAGGATTTTCAGTCAATGTCTCCTGGTAATCAGGAAAAAAGAGGGTGGTGAAAAAACACTGCTAGCCAGAAATGTAGAATTTATGCAAAGATAAAAGACCATGTCAGCACATGAAGTCAGATCAAGAAGAAATCTTTTAAAAGAATATTATGATAAAATCTGTCCTTAGAAACTATGAAGAAAGATAGAAATATTAATTTAGGGGCCCAGGAAAGGCCTTGTTGCATTATCTAGTAAACTTTTCTTTTTAGGGATAAGTGTGTGGGTATGTATAAAAGAAGAAGAAAAAAAAAATGTTTTCTTTTTTCCCTGAATTCAATTGTGTCCCTTGATTCCTCTGTTTGAGGATTTTAAGTTTCATAATTTAATAAGTAGAAATGGAGTGAGGCGCCTTCATGTGGGTTCTGATATTAATAAACTCTAATCCAAAGCTAAAATTTGAAAGGCATGGTGTGCCACCTCCTCTTCACCCCTTTTGATACGGAATGTAAATTGACCCACTGTACATTCTGAGATCAAGCTCAGAGCTCAATTTAGATTTGTGCATAGTCAAAGTTCTTAAAGACCCTAGTTCTATTCAAATGTGAGGTTTTCACTGCGCATACAGCTCTAATGAAAAGTCAAGCTGTATAGAATGGTTGAAATTTAATCCAAATCTCTGCCAGTTTCATGAATCTGCCTACTCAAGCTTCACACGAGCAGGCTCATAAATGTTTTTTCTGCTTTTATGCATGATAGAGTGTGGGCTGCCACTGCTCCTATACCCCACAATAAACACCACCAACCGCAGGTCTTTCTGCCTCCATGCAACTGTTAACTGAAAAATAAAACTGCACTGATTGATAATGGAAAATAAACATAAGTTTACCTTGAAGGAGTTTCATGAGATGGGGAATAGGCAGGCCAGGTTAAGACTGTGATTATCCAAAGAAGACAGCATTTGTGCAATGAAGAATGTGCCAAATTCCTAGTGCGTGTGTGTGTGTGTGTGTGTGTGTGTAGGTGGGGGTTATGGGAGAGTGGTCAGAGAGATCTTCAAGAAATAAATAGAACCTTTATTAAGTTAAGAATTAAGGATGATATTTTACAGTTGAATACATAGGCTTATCTCAGATAAGTTGAAAAGTGTAATGCAATTAGCTTTAGAATTCTAAAATTATGTTAAGCAATATGGAGCACTTTTCAAATTTTAATATTAAATTAAATGTACCTCTGTAGTCCATTCTAAGGAGGTCTGATTTGCCACAATTAGGCATTCAGCTGCACAATTAGACACTTAGCTACTAAGCGAAAGGTGGGCAGATTGAACCTACAAAATGTTTTGTGGCAGAAAGAACTAGTGATCTGCTTCCATAAAGATCACAGCGGTGTTCCTCTGTCACATGGGTTGCAATGACTCAAAATGAACTGGACAGCACATAATTCCAGAAGACTCTTCCAGCATTCTATGATAAAACATCTTTACAAAAGTGAAGGGTCAGTGGTCAATGAGTTAAAACAGAAAACAGAACTGAAAGACAAGTTTCTCCTATGTATAAACATCACTTTCCAGATTCAAAGTGCACCCAGAGGAAACAAAGTCTCTAAAGCAAACTTATGCATGAAGGGAGGCACACACAGATGATGGGAAGAACCACAATGATAAAGAATAATTTTTGACTTGAACTAAATGAAACTGCGTCCATGATACACTGAAGAGTGCTCAGGTGGGAACCAAGAAAAATTGCATTTTGCTGGCAATTCAAATAGAATGTATAATGGTTGCACTGGCTAGACCACAAACAGTTCCTGCACACAAGTCCTCAGTAAAGCCCTATGTCTTGGAGAGCAGCTTGTTAGAAGTTCAAGTCTATCAGGTAACAAAGCTGTCTCTCTAAGTCTTTCCTGCTTCCCTGATCCTTCCTTACAATGAGACTGTTGGCCCTGACCACAGTCACAGATCAGTATCATTGGTCTTCTCTAGCAACTGAACCTCTTGTATTCATTTACAACAGAGACCCTGTCTTTCAATAGGAATACTAACAACATTCCTAGACACTCTCCTTTAATTTTTCTCCCCTTTGTTCTGCACAGGAAATATTTTGTCCTGTGCTTGAAATAGTAACAAAGTCAAACCTACCTGGTAAAAATATTCTTTAAATACCCAAATTATTTTGGGTAAGCTGATGAAAGTATAATACTATGAGTTTAAATTGGTCCAATGACCTCCTAAAAATTACTTTTACTAGAAATTTCAAAAATTGAAGAACAAACAAATTATTATCATTTAATCTTAAATAAGTTTTCATGTACTGATCCCAATGAAATAAAATAAAAGGCTTAAGCTGTACCCAAGTTCCCTCTTCTGTTTACAGTGCCCCAATCTTTCCTCACTATAAAAATCAGCAAAAACCTTAAAAAATAATTACTCCTAATTGAAAAGAAATCACCCTGTGGGACCCACATCAATATGCTTTATTTATCACCTTCACTTTATTTATCACCTTCCCATCACTCACCTGTTAGTTTGTCCTACTGCAGTGGCTTGCATGTTGCAGAGATGCAGGATGCTATTCCACTGGTATTTCAATTCTAACATGGTCATGTATGGTTTAGAGGTTTCAGTGGCGCTTCTAAACTAAGACAGACTAAGAAGGGAAGACAGACTGATTTGAATAGTTAGCCAATAAAAACCTTATGAATAGTAGCAGACCATTATCAGATAGAGAGTCACAAGATGAGCCCCTTAGGTTGGAAGCCTGTCAAAATATAATGGAGAAGAGTTGACTCTTCAAATTAGAATTGACCATAATGATATTCATGAATCAAAGCTTTCAGGACTTTCATTTGTTTTTAGGATATAACTCAAAATGAGGGGAGACCACTGAAAATATCTATTAATAACCAGAATCTGGAAAGTATGACTATGAATGTAGGAAAATGTGAAGCTGTCAAAATGAAATGGAAGACATAAAGATTGATATGCTAGGCATTACTGAGCTGAATGGACAGGTATTGTTCATTTTGAATCAATGTTAGACATGATATATTAAAGACAAATGGCACAGACTCATGAAAAGAGAAAGGCTGTGTGTTGGCGGGCTGGAAGCAGGCTTGCAGAATGTTCCCTTTGGTTATTTAAATGATTCTATATCCCTGAGTGTTTCTGTGTACACACTCCCCCAAAATAAAACAACAGAGACCACCACCACCAACAACAACAACAACAACAAAAAAAAAAACCAGAGACAATAGAAATAAATACCATTGAAGTATGATGCACAGAGGAAATTGCAATAATTGCAATAAAATGATGAATGTAAAACTGATGCTAGCCCATATAAACTACCACTCAATTCACAATACAAACTTTTAAACGAAGTTTCCAATGATTATGCAGAAATTCCTCCTGTAAGTTTGCTACACTGAAATTGCAGAATGGCCTTTCCTAAATATTTGCTAACCTTCAATAAATGTTTTCATGGTCACTAGAATTTGAATAGGAAAAACAAAAACAACAACATAGAAATGGTATTGCATACATCATCAAAAAGAACATTTCAATATCTATCTTGAAGTACAATGCTGTCTGTGATAGAAAAGTATCCATATGCCTAAAAGGAAGACCAGTTAACATTACTGTTATTGTTACAGTTTGTATAAAGTTGACTGGGAATCATTGTAATGAAACGAATTATGATAGGATGTATGTAAAACTGATGTTCTCCCATGTAAACGTCACAATAAAAACTTAAATAAATAATAAAAAAAAAAGTTGACTAGGCCAGGATTCTCTGTGCTTTGGTGGTAAGATGCCTTAATCATGGTAAGAGTTGCTATGAGCAGCCAATTGATTGAAAGTGAGTTTCCTCAGGGGTATAGCCTGCTTCCACTATATTGTACAGTTGGAAAAAACGTGTTTGCTTTTCTACTGGGTCTGGATTTTGCATCTAGCTCATCATCCAAACATTGGTTCATTAGACTTGTGTCAGTAGCCTCCTATTGCCTCTGATCCAGGCTACCTCCTTACCTACCCATCCTGCTTGTGTGCTGTCTGATCTGCTGATCTCCTGCCTGTTCTGGGAGCCATCAATAGCTTGTTATCTTCCCTGCCCAACATTCCTGCTAGCTATCTAGCCTGCCAATCAAAGCTGCTTTGATAGCTTGGTGGTTATGAAACAGGTTGCGAACCGCAAGGTCAGCAGTTGGAAACTACCAGCTGTTCTGTGGGAGAAAGATGAGGCTTTCTGCTCCCATAAAGATTTACAGCCTCGGAAACCCTGTACAGGGTTGCTATGAGTCGGAACCGACTGCACAGCACACAACAACAACATCTAGCCTGCCAATCTTAGCTCATTAGCCCTGCAATTACATGACTCAGAAGCCTCCAGCCTGATATATCACCAAAAGACGTGAGACTTTGCAATCTATACAACTGCATGAGCCATTTCCTGGAAATAAATCTCTCTTGGTGTGGCACTGTGGGTTAATGCACTGGATTGCAAAGTTGGTTTGACTCTCAAGGTCAGTGGTTCAAGCTTACTAGCTGCTCCTCAGACACTTTATACACAGCTGATATAGGTTGGAATTGACTCAATAGCATTTAACAACAATATATATACATATACAAGCACCACTGGTTTTGTTTCTCTAGAAAACCCTATCTAAAACAACCACTATTATTCAAATTTATGCAAAAACTACAAAGGCAAATGATGATAATACTGAAGCATTCTACCAACTTCTTCAACCTGAAGTTGATCAACCATGTAATCAAGATGCACTGTTAATTACTGATAAATTGAATGCAAATGTTGGAAACACAATGGAAGGAAAGATAGTTGGAAAGCATTGTTTGGTGATAGAACTTACTCAGGAAATTGTATGACAGATTTTTGGAAGACCAATAACTTATTCATTACCTATACCTTTTTTCAACAACGTAAAAAATGGCTATAAAGATTTACAGCCTCGAAAACCCTGTTACAGGGTCACTATGAGTCGGAACTGACTCCACGGCATATAACAACAACAACAACAACAACATACAAGTGAACCTCATCAGATGGACTACACAGAGATCAAATCAACAATACATGTGGTATGAGACACAGGAGAACTCAGCCTAAAACACCACTGTTACTCAATTTATGCACTAGACACTAAACCCCTGAAGAAAGTAAAGTTTATTAAAATGACAGAAAAGGAAGAAATAACCAAAGTGGATGTCAGAAGAAATTTGCTGTTGAATGCATAGAAACTAAAGCAACTGGTAGAATGGATGAAGTAAAAGAACTGAATATAAAATTTCAAAGGACAGTTTCATAAGACAAAATAATGCATTATAATGAAATGTGCAGACTTGGATTCAAAAAGCAAAAATAGAAGAACATGCTCAGAATTTCTTAAGATGTAAGACTTGAAGAAAATATTCAAAATTAGGGTTGCTATATTGAAGGCTTCTATGGACAAAATACTGTATGACACAGCAAGTGTTAAAAGAAAATGGAAGAAATACAGAGTCCATATATCAAGAAACAATGATTCAACCATTTCAAGAGATAGCAGATGGCCAAGAACTAATGATATTGAGGGACGAGGTCTAAACTGAAATGAAGGCATTAGTGAAAACCAAGACTAAAGGAATCAATGGAATGCAAATTTAAATGTTTCGACAAACTGAAGCATAGACGTCACTTGAGTATGCAAAAAAAAAAAAAAAAAAAAAATGGAAGGCACCTACCTCCACCTCAGGAGCTCTGGTAGTATAGTGGTTACGAATTGGTCTGCTAATCTCATGGTCAGCAGTTCAAAACTATCAGCTGTTCCATGGGAGAAAAATGAGTCTTTCTTCTCTCATAAAGATTTACAGCCTCAGAAACCCTATACAGGGTTACTATGAGTCAGAACTGACTCCATGGCACATAACAACAACAACAACAACCTCCACCTGGTTAACCCATAGGAAGAGATCCATATTTGTACCCAATCCAATGAAAGGTCACTGAATGGAATGTAGATATCATCGAACAATATCATTATATCACATGAAAGTAAAAGTTTGCTGAAGATAAAAGAACAATAATTGTAGCAGTACATCAACAGGGAGATCTAGATTCATAAGAGGACATGGGATGAGGGATATTATTCCTGACATCACCTGGATCTTGCTCGAAATCAAAGAATACCAGAAACACATTTACTAATGTTTTATGACTATGCAAAGACAATGGACTATATGAATCAAGAAACTATGCATACCTTTGGAGGAATGGGCATTCCAGAACACTTCATTAATCTCATGATGAAGCTTTACATAGACCAAGAGGAAAAAAAATTAGAACAGAATAAGGGGATACTAAAAAAAATCAGGATAGGTGTGAGCCAACATTTTATCATTGCATCATATTTATTCAGTATATATGTTGAGTAATCAATCTAAGAAACTAGATTGCCTGAAGAAGAATGTGGCATCAGGAGTGGAAGAAGACTCATTAACAACCTGCAATATGTAGATGACACAACATTGTTTGCTGGAAGGGGAGAGGATGTAAAACACTTACTGATGAAAATCAGACTACAGCCTTTAGTATGGATTTCACCTCACTGTAAAGAATATGAAAATTCTAACAACTGGATCAATGGATAACATCATGATAAATGGAGAAAAAAGTTGAAGTTGGCAGAGACTTCATTTTGCTTGGATCCACAATTAAATCTCGTAGAAGCAACATTCAAGAAACCAAAGGACATAGTACATTAGGCAAGTCTGCTGAAAAAGCTCTCTTTAAAGTATTAACAAGCAAAGATGTCAGTTTGAGAGCTAAGATGTGCCTGACCCAAACCATACTGTTATCTCAAATGCATGTGATAATTGGACAGAGAATAAGGAGGACTTTAGAGGAATTGATACATTTGAATTATGGTGTTGGAGAAGAATACTAAGATTACCCTGGAATGCCATAAGAATATACAAATACGTCTTGTAAGAAGTACAGTCAGAATGTTCCATAGAAGTGAGGATGGCAAGACATCTCTCATACTTTAGACATGTTTTCAAGAGGAACCCCCTCATTGAAGAAGGACATCATGCTTGCCAAAGTGAAGGGCCAATGAAGACTTCCAATGAGAAGGGTTGACATAGTGACAGAAAAAAATGAGCTCAAAGATAACAGCAAATGTCAGGAAAGTGCAGGGTAAGGCAGTGTTTTGTCCTGTGTTGCATAGGGTCGCTATGAATTAAACCAACTGGATGTCACCTAACAACAACATGAGTCCCTTAAGGTTATGTCAATTTACCCTGGTACACACTGGGTTAAGCATGGGACTTCTAACTAAAAGACACTTCAAACTCATGATATGCTCTACATGAGCAGTAACTTACTCTAGTTGACCCTTTAAAGGTCTAAGGTCTCAAAATCTCTGTGGAGGAGGCAGGCTTGATTGCAAGTAGGGAGGTGGTGCAGTGAGGTTAGCCCTTAGCAATACCACAGAATGCCAGACAAAGCAGATACAGGAAAAAGCTCCAAAACTCAGAACCACATAGATAGGAATATTTTAAAAGTTTGAAGGCTTATAACTAACGGAACTTGTAGCAAAAGTAAGAAATCATGTACTTTTGAATATGCTGGGTTTGTAAGACCAGAGCCGACAATTTGGGCGAGAACAAATGGAAAGACCAAGCAGGGAAGCAGACACACCACAGAAAAATGCCACAGGAACATCAGAGCAAAGGTGGACAATACACTTTGTCAATTTTCCTTTGTTCTGATTTTCTTTTTTGGGGTATCTGTTCATTGAACCTCCCCCTCCACTGTTTGCACACCTCCATTCTGGTGACTAGAGGGGGTGCCTGAGCGAGTGGACACTCCCCACCCTCCTGCCATGCATGTGCACAGATACTCTCAGCCAAAGAACCAACTAAGAATTGTTTATTTTATTTTATTTTTTAACATGGAAAAGGCCAGAACAATGGGTGTAGAGAGGAAAACAGAGTTTAAAAACAAACAGGCTAAAAATTAAATTAAATCCTGAGGTATAGTATAACAACCCACAGTGGTATTTTGAAATTTCTCAGGCAGCTTTGAAGGTAAGAAGCTGAATGAAAGAGGACATTATAGTCATATTCATATTAGAGTACACATTTATTTTTTTTCTTCTCTTTCTCATCTGTATTTTTATTTATTTATTTGCGGTTGCTGTTTTGCTGTTTTATCCTCCCCTTTCTACATTTTCTCTCCCTATATTACCCAACAAGAGACAGCAACTGCTGCCATATAGTCAAGCTACAATCACACTCTATAAAACACCAAAATCCAAGCAAGAACCAATACCAACTGCCAAAAACGAGGGAGACAGACAACATCTATGAAAGTTACTCAGAGTTAAGCAATAAGAAGAGTGAAAAGCCCACATCATGTTCACATCTAACTGGAAGAGATCAGAAAACAAAAAATACCAAAACACATACTGAATTAAGTATTAAGGCCACAGATAAACACTAAACATGTCCAAGAATCAAAAGCAGATGACCATATCAGCCCATGCCCAGAAACAAGATAAAATGTCTGAGACAAATGAATAAGAGGTAGACCTGGACTCCATTCTGGAAGGAGGGCATGCCTGGGAAGTGCGTGAGAAGGAATTCAGAAAAATGATTATAAAATGGTTCAAAACACTTCACAAAGTAAACATCTATTGAAAATCTCAACATGGAATGTACGAACTATGAATCTGGGAAAATTGGAAGTTTGTCAAAAATGAAATTGAATGTTTAAACATCAATATCTTCGGCATTCGTGAGCTGAAATGGACTGGCATTGGCCATTTTGAATCTGACAACCACATGGGTTCTTATGCTAGGAATGAGAAATTGAAGAGCAATGATGTTACAGTCATTGTCCAAAAGAATATATCAAGATCAGTCATAAGGTACAATTCTTTCTGTGATAGGATAATATCCATGTGCTTACAGGGAAACCCAGTTAATACAACTATTATTCAAATTTATGCACCAACCACTAAAGCCAGTGAGGATTAAATAGAAGAATTCTACCAATTTCTTCAACCTAAAATTGATCAAACATGCAATCAAGATGTATTGATCATTACTGGTGATTGGAATGCAAAGGTTATGAGCAAAGAGGAAGGATCAGTAGTTGGAAAATATTGCCTTGGTGATAGAAATGATGCTGGAGAACACATGATAGAATTCTGCAAGACCAATGATTAGTTCATTTCAAATACCTTCTTTACACAGCATAAGAGATGACTATAAACATGGACCTCCCCAGATGGAATACATAGAAATCAAATTGACTACATATGCAAAAGAGATGATGGAAAAACTACATAACAGCAGTGAAAACAAGGCCACGGGTAAACTTGGTACAGACCATCAATTACTCTATGCAAATTCAAATTGAAGCTGAAGAGGACAAAAACAAATCCATGAGAGCCAAAATATGACTTTGAATATATCGCACCTGAATTTAGATATCATCTGAAGAACAGATTTGATACATTAAACAATAAAGACCAGAACAGTTGTGGGATGACATCAAGAACATCATACATAAAGAAAGCAAAAAGTCACTGAGAAGACAAGAAAGAAAGAAAAGGTCAAAATGGATATCAGAAACTTGCTGTCCAGTGTAGAGATGTTAAAACAAATGGAGGAAATGAGGAGGCCCAAGAGATGAACAGAAAATTTCAAAGATCAGCTCAAGAAAATAAAGCTAAATATTAAAATAAAATGTGCAAAGATCTGGAATAAGAAAACTACAAAAAAAGGAACATGTTCAGCATTTCTCAAGCTGGGGGAACTGAAGAAAAAATTTAAGACTCGACTTTTGTTATTGAAAGATTCTCTGGGCAAATTATTGAATGATGCAGAAAGCATCAAGAGTAGATGGAAGAACAATAGCAAAAAGATGGAGACAACCAAAGTGCCCATCAACTGAAGAATGGATAAA
>NW_006408713.1:1206727-1207761 GCF_000296735.1 Chrysochloris asiatica
CTGGATTGGCTAGAAGAACAGAAGATACTTCATGAAAGAAAGACCAACAGGAAAATTATGAAACAAAATAGGCAGTCCGGCTGATTACAGCAAGAACAAGCAAGTGGTCGGGTCCCCTCAGGGTATACCCCCTTCCAAGACTAAGACTCAGTTGGAATACATGCTCTGATTGGTGATCACATTTGTCACCAATAGAGGGATAAAAAGCAATGAAGCTGCAAGCTATGCCCTACAACGTCAATAGACTCCTGTGAACCTGTGTGGAGACCTGGTTGGCCAGCAGTATGGCAAGACCTGGGGACTCTTGAACCTAGAGTCAGTACCATAGCCACAGAGTACTAGAGTGGAAAGTGAAACATGCATCTGAGAAGAAGAGAGGGCATATGCATAAGATCACCCATACTTGTAGATAACACCCACTTGACCTGGCTTCAATGACTGGATGATCAGAGCTCAAACAGAAGAAGAAAGAAGAGGAAAATAGAATAATCTGATATAATTTGATTAACTTGACCTACACCTATGGATGTAGTAGAGAGTGGGACCCTACCCCTAGAAGCAGTGATGCCTGAGATGAAGGTAGAGACGATGATATGGAGAGATGGAGCAGCTGGGGATTTGAGATCTAGAGAAGGAGAGGGCTGTGTGCTGATGACCGGGAGGGAGGGGGGTCTTGCAGGGTATACCCTTTGGTTGGTTGATGATGCATGGAGGGTATTGTAACCATGGCAATGAAATTATATACGATAGAATGAAGGTAAAACTAATGCTCTCTCTCATGCAAACTATCACAATAAAACATTAAAAAAAAAAAAAAAAGAGGGAACAAATCTTTACAACGAAGATCATTCCCACCCCCTCCATACACAGAGTAGACAGGGATAGGCAACTTGGACATTGGCTACCCAAAATGGGAGGGCTACAAAGGCAAGAAGTGATTGCTTTACAAGCTTTCGAGAGGGAGCCTATATCCAGAGGGCACGGAGGAAGGTAGAATCTCCACTGAGCATTATCCAGTCTGTCTTGGTGGGGCT
>NW_006408713.1:1208876-1217808 GCF_000296735.1 Chrysochloris asiatica
CTAGGTTCCCTCTTGAAAGCCAGTCACTTCTTACCTTTGTATCCCTCCCCCCATTTTGGGTAGCCAATGTTCAAGTTGCTTATCCCTATCTACTCTTTGTGCAGAGGGGGTGGGAGTAATTCTTGGAGTAGGGATTTGTTTCCTCTTTTGTGCTACTGCATTTATAGGTGCAGGTCAAGTTTATGGAGTTGTATCAGATGACACTATTTTTTCTTTTTCTTTTTTTTCCCCCCTCTTCTTTCTTCTTAGGGTTGAGTACTGTTCATCCAGGCATTGAAGCCAGGTCAAGTGGGTATCATCTGTAAGTGTGGGTGTTCTTGCATCTGTCCGTCCTCTTCTTATCAGCTGATCACTTTGCTCCCCAGTCTAGTCCTCTGTGGCTGTGTCTCTGACTCTGAGCCCATGAGTAACCAGGTCCTGCCTCGCTGCTGGCCAACCAAGTCTCCACCCAGGTTCCCAGTAGTCTGCTGAATAATGCAGGACTTAGCTTGCCGCTTCATTGATGTTCATCGGTTGCTTCTCCTTATGGGTGACGTGCGTGGTTGCCAATCAGAGCATTCATTTCCACTGCATCTTGGTCTTGGAAGAGGATTTGCACTGAGAGGGCTCAACCACTTGCCTTGATGTCTCCTGGGCAAGCGACTTGCTTGTTCTTGTGGTAACAGTCGCACTGTCTTTCTTGTTTTGTATTTTTCCTGTAGGTCTTTCTTTTGAGATGTGTCTTCTGGTTTTCTGGTGTGGGATTGTTTTTAAATTCCTTATTCAGGCCAAGCTAGAGTTTAGTTAAGGAGAAAGTAAAACCAAGAGAGTAGGAATGGAGACTGAGATTTGTACTGTGGATAGGGTTTCTTTGGGATGGCAGAAAAGCTGAAGTAGACTCTCAAATGGAGAGTCAGTCTAGTATGGAATTGGATGGAAAATGGTCAAGACCAAGAAGGTTAGGAAAATGAAGAGAAGTCAAGTCAATGAAGCAGAAGGAAAGTTGGGGAAAGAGAGAAAGTTTTAAATAGGCTAAGACTCATCTCCATGTCCAGCTCTACAATAGACCTATAAATGTTTCCCTGGATAGACAGGTCTGAGACTGTTCTCAGTATCTTCGAAGGCCCGGATGATCATGGTGGGTTCAACAGCAGTGTTTTGTAGGTAGAAATCACTGGTTGGTGCAAAAGATCAAAGCACTCAACTGTGCATTGGAGGTTTAAGTCTACACAGAGGTTTGGAAGAAATGATCAGTGATCTGCTTCTGAAAAAATCAGCCATTGGGAACCCTATGGCGCCCAGTGCTACTCTGACACACATTAGGACACCCTGAGTAAGAATCCACTTAAAGGCAATTGGTATCATCTTTAGTTCTGCTCACTTTGTGTGTCAACTTTGTTTAGAAGTGGGCACCACTGTTTTGTACATGTGCAAACACTTCTGTTAGCCTGCTGTAAGACTGTTCATTCCTGACTCTTCCCAAAAACGTCTACACTGTCTACTCTTGAGTGTGTCAAGGACAGTCCCTGCCTCTTTCCTAAGATCTATTTGACTCTCAACACCCTGCCAAAACTGTTTTGAGAGTTGTCTGAAATGTCCTATGTCACTGTTTCTCTTACTTCTAATGTGAGATTGCAGTGATGAAGACCTGTGGTGGTAAAGAAAGGATGGACATTTCTAATGCTTGGAGGCTTCGGTAACTCAATCACAATAATAACGGAGAGATTCTGGCACAACAAGTGCAAGTCAAGTGCCATGTGGAAGGGTTGTGGCTCTGTTCCATGGAAGGTCAGGCTAGATTGCTGTATGACTAGTGGGGTCCCAGCATACTACACTGGGATCACTGAGAATGGAGGTGTTTGTTATATAAACAGCATAATGCAGATTGGACCTTATCCCAACAGTAATCACTCTGAGGCCAGAACCAGGTCATTGAAATAGCAAAAGATGTCAAAGGTCAGCATCTGAATTTCTGTACCATTTAAACCATTGCTCCTCTGTGAATAGCCGAGGAAGAAAATGTTGAGAGAAAGAGAAGAGACTAGACTAAAACATATAAAAAATTAAAGTAGAATATTTACTAATAGTTACAGATTTGTGTGTGTGTGTTATGTATATGTGAATGCCTTCTTAGTAAATAGCAGTGAGTATATGTGTAAATGTCTCACATGTAGCACTGAGGAGAATATACACAAAGTCCTCCTTTTCAGGACCTTGCCCTGTTTCTGTAACTCATTTGTCATTTTGTTTTTATTTTGACCCACTGACCAAAATTTGTCTTCCCACTTCCTTCCACATAGCATATAGAGGGTGGTTCTTTGATTTTGTATCTTGAAAAAATGAAGTTTTCTTTCTCCTGAAGCTAATAGAATGACTCTTTATTTTCAGTTCAGTCTTTATTTTTATGTTGACACAATACCAAATAAGTATTTTAAAGAGAATTAAGCCTAAATTTCAAATGTGTTTGTTTTCATTAAGATTTTCCTTAAATGGGGTTTATTCTACAAGGAATTGGATCATGTTAAAGTAAGTCTCCTATATCTCTCAGTGAGTCACATCTCCATGTGTGCCAACCTTGACTTACCCATGAAAATCTTCTCTGATTTCACTCAAATTAAAGACAAGGAAATAAGCAGAGAATATGACTGGGACCCAGCAGTCAAGAACTGTCTGCCAGTTTGCTCTTTCAGTTTTTCAGGGCCAAATTGTTCTCAGATCCCTGAAAGGGTGAAGGGTACGGGGTAGGGGAAGAAATAGATAGATAGATAGATATAGATATAGATCTAAGGAGCTCTGGTAGCGTAGTGGTTACGAATCGGGCTGCGAACCTTAAGGTCAGCAGTTCGAAACTACCAGCCGCTCTGCGGGAGAAAGATGAGGCTTTCTACTCCTGTAAAGATTTACACCCTCAGAAACCCTGTACAGGGTCGCTATGGGTCGGAACCGACTCAACGGCACTTAACAACAACAACAATAGATAGATAGAGATAGAGATAGAGATAGAGATAGAGATAGAGATAGAGATAGAGATAGATAGATAGATTATGGAGCTCTTGTAGCTTAGTGGTTATGAATCGGGCTGCGAGCTGCAAGGTCAACAGTTTGAAACTACCAGCTGTTCCACAAGAGAAATATGAGGCTTTCTGCTCCCATAAAGACTTACAGCTTCGGAAACCCTGTGCAGGGTTGCTATGAGTCTGAACCGACTCCATGGCACATAACAACAACAATAATATATATAGTAAGATTTCACAGGTGGATGGTTATAAGAACAGAAAGTTATTCTCTTACAGTTCAGGAGGTTAGACGTTAGCATTCAGGGGTAGGATTTCCCTTTTCTATACCAGCTCCTGGAAACTACAGGCAATATTTGGGGTTGCTGGTATTGTAGATGTATCTGTCATGTATCTGTCTCATATGGCATCATCCCCTGTATGTGTGGCTGTATCTTTTATGCTTTTTTGATAAGATGATGTTCATAGGTGATTAACTTTGGACCCACACATGGCTGCTGTCCCTACTGTTGGCAGTTCAAACCCATCATGTGCTCCACAGAAATTCTTTACTCAGTTATTATGAACTGACTCAACAGCAGTTAACAACAACAATGATCTCATAACAGAAGAAACCCCCTATTTTCAAGTTGGGTTATATTTATAGGAACAAGCATTAGGATATGATCTCAGTGTACATTGGTTAGGTGACAGAGTTCTATTCATGACAACAAAGAAGATGAGTCTGCCCAGTCCTGGTTTCAGAACATGTATTGAAACCTTGTGGTTGTGAACTGAATGAAGGAAAGAGTCAATTGAGAGACTAGAAAGGAAAAAAGAGGAACGGGTAAATGGGAATTTATTAAGTATCTGAGTGTGAACAACAGTCCCTGACAGAAAAGGGGAACACAGGATGCCCTGAAGAGAGGAAGCCCGTGATGCAGTTATGATAAAATAGAAAACATTAGTCCCCTCTCTGGGGAAGAGTTAGCAACGGCCACCATTAAAATCTTTATGCATCAGATCATTGATGTTTACTCACATCATTGAAGCTGTCATTTTCATAGACAACAAAATAACTCACAATTTTATGTTGTTATGTTTCTAGTTTTCAGCTTTGTCAACCTGATAAACATTTTCTATTACATTATCCCATTTCAAATCTAGGTGCTTTTCTAAACTTGGCAGTAACAGCTGTTACATGTATAAATTTTTTTCCCTAAAATTTTATCTTTTCTAGTGCATAACCCTGTTTTAAATTACATGAAGGAGATATGCTTTTTGTAGGACAAAGTTCTGGTTCTGGAATTCAATAAACCTATCAGAAAATGTTGACACCAGAAATGACCTGCAGTGTGAATTAAGGGAAATTACATTGCTCCTCTGTTCTTTGGTACAAATCTGGCATTGTTGTTAAGTATCATTGAGTCAATTCCAACTTCTAGTGTCCCTGTACAGGGTTTCCAATGAGCAGCCAGTAAGTTTGAACTCCCGACCTTGTGGTTCACAATCCAGTGCTTATCAGACAGTGACACCCCAGGAGTTCAATTTCCCTAATAATATATAAGTACATTTAAATGGCTCTACTGCTTGGTCTTCACAATTGTGACAACAATGGTGAGGTTGGCCCAGGACTGGGCAGTGTTGTGTTCTGTTGTGCATACAGTTGCTATGAGTCAGTACCAACGGATGGCACCTAACCACAACAACTGCTTGGTTGGATTAATCATGTTGTTGTTGTTGTCAGGTGCCATCGAGTCGGAACCGACTCATAGCGACCCCATGCACAGCAGAACAAAACAATATTTAGATTAATCATAGTGAATCTAAATATAAATTATGTTTGGGGGTTATTTTATGAGCATCATTATGGGACAAACTATTTATATGCTCAGCACCACATCAAAAGGATGGAGGTTCAAATACACACAGTGGGACCTCAGAAGAAAAGTCTGGTTATATGCTTCCAGGGAATCAGCCACTAAAACTCTATGGAGCACAGTTCTACTCTGACACAGAGGGAGGCTTCAAGAAACAAATTCAACTCCACAGCAACTGGTTTGATGAGTAGACTGTATTTCCAAGAAAGAAAAAAAAAAAAAAAAAACTTGAAAAAAAGGAATGTATTTATTTGACACAAGATATGTTAGTAGTGCTTTTTATATCGTAAGGTAATAATAAAATGAAAGGGCAAGATAAGTGAATTTAATAAAATACTGTACAACATTGAGTGTTTGTATATATTAATGGCATACTTAATGTGTAAAATATTGTATATGTAGCAAATGTAGATAATTAATGTTATTTCTTGCAAGAACTCATTTGTTTCTCTTGGGCACAGAGTGTTTGGGTGTGTGAAAGCAACAGACTCATGTACAGTTCATTTTTGTTCAAAGTTGTGAATGTAAAACTTTTCAACAAATTTATTAAATGTTTTATGAAGACTATCAGAGCATAGCATGTTCTGAGAAGATCCTGGCTGAAAAGGAGTGTGGAGTTTTATGTTTTTAAAAGGAACCCTGGTGGCAAGTACAAAGGATTACATGTTGCACTGCTAACTAAGTGGTGGGTGGTTCAAATCCACCAGCCACTCCGTGTTTGAAAGATGAGTCGGTCTGCATCTGTAACAATGGGAAGTCTCAGAAACCCTATTGAATATTTCTACTCTTTCCTACAGGATTCTCACTCTATGAGTGGGAATCAACTGAATAGCAGTGGGTTTTACGGTATTTTCCCCCAATTAATATTCTTTAATAACCACAGTAAAGCTAAAAGAGCTTGCACTAAAAAGCAGGAAATTGATTCTGTTTCTTATCTGATCTTTATCAAAATAGACCAAAGAAAGGGGAAGGAGAGTAGTTGTATTTATATTAACCACATCAAAAAAGAAAGAAAGAAAGAAAGGATTTTTGCCCTTATGAGTGGTTAACATAAAATACTTTACAAAACCAATTGCCCACAAGTCAATTCTGACTCATAGTGACCACACATGTATCAGAGCACAACTCTGATAAGGTTTTCAATGATTGATTTTTGGGGAAATAGATCACCAGATCTTTCTTCAGAGGTCGCTCTTGTTGTTGTTAAGTGACATTGAGGGTTTCTGAGGAGCATCTGATGATCTTGAACCAACCACCTTATGTTGTCAAACCAACTTTGTTCTCCAGTGCATTAACCCACAGAAACACAACAGGACTCCGAGGTCCTTCTGGATGAACTCAACTATTCTAACTTATTACATCTTATGATGTACAGTATTTGTTAACCATTTGTACCAACCTGTGATTCCTGTGGCATTTCTATTATCTTATCTTTCTTTATATATAAAAAGTTATATGATAAATGCTATTCCTTACTATTTGAGTTTAATATTTCTGAAACATCTACTTTATATCGTGGCATATAGTAGATAGAAAAACCTACACAAGAAATGTATGGAAATCAGTTGAAGAGACAAATAATATATTTGAGGAAAATGAAAATGCTAGTAAGTTAAAGTTATTATGGTTCATGTAGGTTAGGTGATGAAATCACTGAAACATCATGGTGAATGTTTTGAGTGTGATTAAGTAATTGTATTAGTAGATCACTGTTGTTGTTGTTAAGTGCCACTAAGTTGGTTCTGACTCAAAGTGACTCTATATTGGATTTCTAAGGAGTTGCTGGTGGGTTTGAACCCAACACCTTGTTGTTAGAAGCCCAATGCTTATCATACAGTAAAACACCATGACTACATTAGCTGATTAAGAGAAAGATAAATCTCTGGGGGGAAAACACACACACATACACAGAAAACTGAGAAATATCTAGGTGGTGCAAACAATTAAGTGTTTGGATACTAGATGAAAGGTTGGCTGGAACCCACTCAGAGGTATGGGGATCTCCTTCCTTAAGGTCAGAGTCTTAAAAATCCTATAGATCCCAGTTATACTCTGCACACAAGGGGTCTGCAAGAGAAGGAATGTACTCAACAGCAATGAATAACAAAACAGAGTTATTTAATGATAATAGCCAGCATTTCTACAGCTGTTTCCTGCTGTGCTGATGGGTCCATATTCCATCATGAAATGTTGTATACACTATGCCTTCCCAAACAATTTTCCCAGAAGCGACACCCTACCAAAATTGCTCCAGCTAGCATGTGTGGGTACATGCATCTTCTAGCAATTATATGGATACTGTGAAATTCTTA
Organism: Chrysochloris asiatica; assembly: GCF_000296735.1. Taxonomy (NCBI): domain Eukaryota; kingdom Metazoa; phylum Chordata; class Mammalia; order Afrosoricida; family Chrysochloridae; genus Chrysochloris; species Chrysochloris asiatica. Next base: position 1,216,041 of record NW_006408713.1, read on the forward strand.
GAAAGTCCCTTTACATGGTGAGTGTAATTCAAGAGGAAGGACTGGTTGATTTGCTCTGACACTGTAATTATGTTATTGAAAATCCCCTCTGGTGTCGCTAGGCATCCCCTTTTGCATCTACAATGTGTTGATATGGATCCAAAGACAATAAAACTCCCAAACTGTTAAAGGAAGAAATTATTATACATAAAATATTTTCAGGCAGAGCCAATTTTACATCAGAGGCCAGTGTCCCAGTAACACACTTAAATTGCAAGATTCTTTTTCTGTCCTTTAAAATAAACCTGCATTTGAATTTGAAGCCAAGTTTGGTTTAAATTTCTCTTTTCCTTTATTTACCCTGACTTGAATATGACTTTCTCTGCTGAACCCTTTTCATAATATTGAATTTTACTCCGTTGACTTTTTTTTTTTTTTCCCAGATAGCAAGACTTGATTTAATATTTTCCATTTCTGCAGCAGACAACTGGAATAAGCAGAATATTCAGCATTGTGATTGCTTTGGGGACAAAAAGTCTCCAGTAGGTAATTAGACAAATGCCCTTAAAACACCCACACACACACTTACATACATTTTCCACTTCAATTTGTTTTCATGAGTTTAAATTTAAGAAAACGACTCACCTAAAAGCAGTGCTGCTGTGTTACATCTATCACAGGTGCCCTAAACATAACACGGCAGTGTGAAGAAGAATAATTAGCAAGCCGAGTAGATGCATGGCCTTCAGTGAGGCTGTAGGACATGTGTCTTTAGAAGAGACTCAAGTCAGGTGACTATGTAACCACTGTCTATTTTTGGATTTCTGCTCCATCATTCCATTCCATGCTGTGTGATTCTGGGTAACTCACTTAACCTTTCTGAGCTTCACTTTCTCTTCCTTTCATTGAATGCGATTGCTCAGAAGTTCAAATTAGTTGAAATGTAGTGGATGCTTTCAACAATGACTGGGACTGATAAAATAAACTTTAAAGCAAAAACCAGCATAAAACACACAGAAGGACATTACATAATGATTAAAGGCTCAATTAAGCAACAAGACATAACTGTAATAAACATCTAAACTCTCTGTGAAAATGTATAAATAAAACTCTAATAAAACCAATGAAAGAAATAGATAAATACATAATAGTTGTTATTAGATGCTGATGAGTGACTTCTGACTCACTGGCATTATTCACAACAAAATGAAAGAGCACCCAGCCTATGGCATCCTCACAATCATTGTTAAGATTGTGTATTGCTGCTGCCTTTGTGCAAGTCCATCCTATTGGGGGGTCTGCCTCTATTTCGTTGACCCTATACTTTCCCTGGCTTTACCAGAGTCTGGTCCCTCATGAAAATATGTCCAAAATATGAGAGACAAAGTGTGGCCATCCTTGCTTCTAAGGAGCATTCTGGCTGCACTACCTCCAACACAGATTTGTATTTTATACCAAGTAGTTTAAGGTACTTTTAATATTCATCTCCAATAACATAACACCAATGCATCAATTCTTATACAGTCTGAATTATTCAGTATCTGACTTTCACATGAATATGAACCTATTGAAAATACCATAGCTTGGGTCAGGCACATTGTTGTCCTTTTTCATAAAATCAAGCTTCTGAGATTATTTGCTTATTGTACAGACTGAATAAATGTGGTGAAAGAATACACATCTAGTGCACTCATTTTGTAATTGTCAACCATTCGGTGTCCTCTTGTTTGGTTTGAATGACTTCTATTTGTTCTTTGTGCACGTTCTTCATGAACACAATGAAGTGTTC
>NW_006408713.1:1218433-1220626 GCF_000296735.1 Chrysochloris asiatica
CGTGCCATAGAGTCAATTCTGCATCATAGCAACCCTATATAGGGTTTCTGAGGAGCAGATATGGGCTGGAATTTCCAACCTTGTGATTTAAATAGACACCTTCCCTATTGCTAGTTGAGGCTTGCATTTTTTTCTTCGTTTCTTTCCGTTTTAGAAATGCTGAATATGTTCTTCCCTTTTGGTTTTCTAGCTTCAGATCTTTGCACATTTTATTATAATATATGATTTAGTCTTACTGAGCTATCTTTTTGAAATTTTTTGTTCAGTTTTGTGCTTCCTCATTTATTCTATTTGTTTTAGCATCTCTATGTTGGGGAGTAAGTTTCAGAGTCTCTTTTGGCATCCAATTTGGTATTTACCTATAATGTCTTCGTAATGACTTTTTGCTTTCTTCCTGAATGATGTTACTGATATCATCTGATATCTCTTCTGGTGTTTGGTCTTTAGTCATTCGTGTCTATTGCATCACATTTATTCTTGAGTTGATTTCTAAATCTAGGTGAAATATGTTCAAGTTCTAATTTTGGCTTGAATGAATTGTTTTCATTAGTTTCAACCTGAACTTGCATATGAGTAATTGGTGGTCTGTTCCACAGTCCGCCCCAGCCCTTGTTTTGGCTGATAATATGGACCATTTTTTTTTTTTTTTACCATTTCTTCATACCAAAAATGAAGTCAATTTGATTTCTGTATGCTATTTGATGAGGCCCCTGTGTATAGTCATGTTTTGTGCTATCTAAAAAAGGTATTTGTAAATACCAAATAATTTGTCTTTCAAAATTTTATCATGCAGTCACCAGCAACATTTATATTAACAAGACCATATTTTACAACTACTGATCCTTCCTGTTCATTTTCATCTTTACATATCAAACACCAGTAATTATCTATTGTAAAATAGACACTGGAGAGGGATAGAAAGGAATATTGGGATACATGATTACAAAAAAACTTGTAAGCCTATCTTCAGCCCATAATTGTTAGGAATACTTAAAGGGAGCTCTAGAACTTGCCCAGTGAAATAGACCTCTTGCAAAGCCTTTGCAGAGTATAGAACCATAGGTGGAATACTGAGCACCATCCAGAACCTTATAGGGTAGGACATTCCCTCCAACAAGGACAAGCAGAGCAGTCTGTAACAGCTAGAGCAGCAGGAGATACATCTTCAAAGAAAGAGTATCAGGAAAACCCCAAAACAAAAATGTCAGCATGACTGGCTACTACAAAAATGAGCTAGCTGTTTGTCAGGAAGCCATCAAGGCAAGCAATCAAGTTCCCTCAGGACAAACTCCCCTCTAAGACTGGAACTCAAAGAAAACACATGAACAGACATGTAAGCATGCTGGTGACCACATTGGTCTACTGGTGAGTGGAAGAGGGGGGAAAGGCAGCAATGAAGATATGGGCTGAGTTCAACCACATTCCATTGACTCCCATTGACCTGGAGATGAGAAAGAGAGGAGGAAAAGCTGGTTGGTCCAAAGTGTGGTGAGATCTGGGGACACTTGAGTCCATTGACAAGGATATAGCCACAGAGGGATAGAGCTGAGAGTGAAGCATCCAGTTGATATTAAGTGAGGGGAGATGCACAAGAACACCCAAACTCACAGACAGTACCCATGTGACCTAGCCTCAATGGCTTGATAATCAGAACTAAACTAGAGGAAAATTACACAAAAAATATATATAATAAAATAAATTGATAAAGGAATCAAGGATAAATTGCTAAAATTTGATGAACCTGAACTATGCTCCTGGAGGTAGTAACTCTAAATACCAACAGAGAGGGAAGGAGTCTTCACATCAAATATCAATGCTATCCCCTCTGTACACAAGATAGATAGGGATGGGTAATTTAGACATTGGCTACCTAAAATGAGGGGGTGATAAAGGCACAAAATGACTGGCTTAAAAGTTTTCAAGAGGGAGTTTAGTTTAAGACTGTGGGGAAAGAAAGAAAGAAAGATAAAAACAATAGTTTTTATCTTGTCTAGATGGGTTTGGTTAAAAGAGATGGGGATAAGATTATTATGATTCAATCGTGAGTAATTGTTATCATGACTAATTGTGATTGTAACAATTTTAAAGGTAGAAATTTTGTAACAAAATGAGGGGAGTGGTTAATCTTGCAGTCCAGAAACAAAGGACCCTAGGACCATCAATGGAGAAAAGTACAAGCAGAATGTAGGCCCT
>NW_006408713.1:1232676-1252710 GCF_000296735.1 Chrysochloris asiatica
CAGCATTGATGGACTCAAGTGTTGCTGTGGTAGTGAGGTTGGCCAGGATCCTACATTGTTTCATTCTGCTGTGCATGGGGTTCCTATGAGTCGGTTCTGACTCGATGGCACCTCACGACAACAAAACAAAAAGGTACTCTTGTCATGACATACACACATTATCAATCATAAAAGAAAACACACAAATACATTAATAAAAGTCAAATTAGTGACAAGCACCTCCTAAAAATTATATTTTCATGTGCATCACAAAAATCATCAAGAGTAAAAAGAGAACACAATGTCTACGAAAAGTGTTTGGCAATGACATATAACACAAGGGCCTACTGTCTAAAATTTACACAGCACTTCAACACCTCTATAAAAAGATAAAAAAAAATCCAATTAAAAATGGTTACAGGACATGGACAGATATTTCACCAAAGAAGATAATCAGAGAGCCCATAAACATATGAAGAAATGCTCATGATCATCAGACATTGGTTCTTGTTATTGTTTGGTGCCATTGAGTAGGTTCAGACTCATAGCGACCCTATGCATAACAGAACAGGGCACTAACAGGGCCTGTGCCATCCTCACAACTGTTATGATTGAACCCAGTCTTACCGCCATTGTTACAATCCATCCCTTGGGTATCTTATGCTTTTTCAATGACTATTCAATTTGTAAAGTATTATATCCTTCCTTAGGGAGTAGTCCTTCCTGATGACATGTCTGAGAGTATGAGAGACAAAGTTTGGCCATCCTGACTTCTAAGGAGCCGTCTAGCTGTACTTCCAACACAGACCTGTTTGTTCTTATGGCAGTAATGGTGCCTTCAATATTTCTCATTAACATCACAACTTAAAAGCATGAGTTCTTCAATGGTCTTCATAATACTTTGTCTACCTTTCACAAGCACATAAGGGTATTGAAAATATCATGGCTTGGGTCAGGTACATCTTAATCTTCAAACTGATATCTTTGCTCCTGAATACTTTTTTTAAGCTTTTGTTGTGCATTAAGTGATCATTTACAAGGGAGAACATCAGTTTTTCACTCATCCTGTCATATTTTGTAACATTGCAATGATTATAATCCCCTCCATGCATCATCCTTCAACAGTATTTACTTCTATTCCCTCTGTTTTTTGTTTCTTTGTTTTTTGATGTACACAAAAACATTCAAGAATATATAATCATTTAAACAACCCAAGGGTACATTCTGTAACTCTACCTACTGGCTGCCAGCATACAGCCTTTATCTTTTCATGAGTCTAGAGATTTCAGATGTTCTATTTCTCCATATCCTCATCTCTGCCTTCATATCCGATGTTGCTGTTTCTCTGAATAAGGTCCCATATTCCACTCATGCTCTTCTCCCTTGATCGTCCTAGGATCCTCTGTTCCTGGAATGTAAGAGTAACTACTCCCCCCTTTATGTTACAAAAGTTCTACTTTACAGTTGTTACAATTACAATTAGTCATGACAATAATTATTCACTATTGAATCATAAGAATCATATCCCCATCTCCTTTCAGCAGAACCTTCTAGACAAAATGAAAACTCTTCAGTGGGGATTCTACCTGTCCCACACATTCTTAAACTAAACTCCCTCTTGGAAACTTGTAAGTCAGCCAACCACTGTGTGCCTTTATAGCCTCCCCATTTTAGGTAGCCAGTCCCAATTTCCCATCATTATCAACCCTGTATAGAGAGGGGATAAGTTTGATCCTTGATGTGAAGACTCCTTCCCTCTAGGTTGGTATTTTGAGCTACAACATCCATTCCATTAGTGTAGGTCAAGTTCATCAAGTTGTAACAATTTATACTTGTTTCCTTTATCAAATCTTGTATCTTCTTCTATTCGAGTTCTGATCACAAAGCCATCGAAGCTAGATCAAATGGGTACTATCTGCCAGTGTAGGTGTCCTTGTGCATCTCCCCTTACTTCATATCAGCTGGATACTTCACTCTCTGTGGCTAGGTCCTTGTCCATGGGTTTTGTGATACAGATATCAAGGCATAGTCTGAATGGGTAAAAGAGGGGAAATAATGTTAAGATGCTTGACTGTCTTATTAATGTTGGTTTCCACTTCAGTGGGATAGAATGGAATATTGGGAAACATGATTACAAAAAAACTTGTAAACCTGTCTTCAGTCTATATCTGATTGGAATACCTAAAAGGGGTTCTAGAATTTGTCCAGTGGAATAGGCTTCTTATGGAGCCTTTGTAGTGTATAGGGCCTTAGGCGGAATCCTGAGCCCCATCCAGAACCTTCTGAGGTGGAACATTCCATGTGAAAGAACATGCACACAAGTCTGTAGTGGCTAGAGAAACAGAAGATACTTCTTAAAAGAAAGACCAGCAGGGAAAATAAAACACAAAAACAGTAGTCTGATTGGCTACTACAAGAGCAAGCAAACTGTTTGCTGTGGAGTCATCAATGCAAGTGAACAATTCCCTTCAGGACAAACCACTCTCTAACACTGAAACTCAAAGGGAATTCACAAACAAGCATATGAGCTTGCTGTCAACCACGTTGGTCTACTGGTGAGTGGAAGAGAAGGAAAGGCATCAATGAAGAAATGCATTGAGTTTGACCACATTCCATAGTCTCCTATCAACCTGAGATGAGACAGAGAAAAGGAAGGGCTGGATGGTCTGAAGTGCAGTAAGACCTGAGGACTCCTTAGCCCATGTTCTTGAATATTTTAAATAGGTCTTGTGAAAAACTGAGCATGTTCTTCTATTTCAGTTTTCTAATTCCAGGTTTTTACACTTAATACTTATAATAATATTTTATTCAATATTTTATAAAACTTAAATTTTCTTCTAGAACTCACTTTGAATGTTTCTGTACAGCTTCCAATGTTATTGCAGGACAAACTGGCAAACTGATGGTGGAAGACATTCAGTATAAAATTGGAAATACAGGAGGCAAGACTAGTCTAAAATGATAATTTTATAAATTGGCAGCACCCTGATTTCTCAGAAGCATTTTGGTTATATTTAATCCAACATAAATTTGTTGGTTCTTGGTGCACTCCCTTTTAGTACTTTTAAGATTCTCCTCCAACATCATAACTCAAACACATCTAAGGTCTCAAGGTCTCTATATTTTCTAGTTCATGGTCATGATAATCAGATAGGAATCTTGATTTGTGCTGTGTGTTAATGTGCTAGACTACAAAATTGGTTTAATCACAAGTAAGGGGTTCAAACTCACCAAGTGCTTCTCGAAAACCCTATGCAAGGTCACTATGGGTTAGAATTGACTCACCTACAGTTAACAACAGGAGCTCTGGTAGCATAGTGGTTACAAATCGGGCTGCGAGCTCAGCAGTTCGAAACTACCAGCTGTTCCACGGGGGAAAGATGAGGCATTCTGCTCCCGTAAAGATTTACAGCCTCGGAAACGCTGTTTAGGGTCGCTATGGGTTGGAACCGACTCGATGGCACTTAATAACAGTTAACAACAACAACAACATTTTATGAAAAGTAAAAATCACCAATGTTCTTGTGAAGTGGATTTTTTTTCCTTTGCCTGTCATTGTGAATTCAGTGATGGTTTACAGAGCAGGCCATTTAATAGTTCTTATACATTATATCATTGATGGAGTCAAGAGTGGCAGCGGTGGTGAGGTTGGCCCAGGATCAGACATTGTTTCGTTCTGTTGTGCATGGGGTCTCTATGAGTCGGTTCTGACTTGATGGCACCTGACAACAACAACAACACATTATATCATCCCATTGATCAAATCCCCTCAATGTAACACCCCTTCCTTTATTTCCTTCTTGTGTCTTGTTTCTAGTCCTCTTTCCTAACTCTTAGAAACTTTGCCATTGGATAAATGCTGCCCTTTGTATTTTAAATGGTTAATTATTTTAAGGGGTGCACACAATCCTACTATTATTTTTCTCCTTATACACATGTCTATCATTTGTCTGAAAACTGAGTCATTGGGATGAGTTCATTTCCAAGTCTAAAGTGTGTCTATAGGCCATAGTCTCAGGGATTCCACTCTCTCTATCCGGTCAATAAACTTGGTCCGTTTGTATCATCTTGAGCTTTATTCCATATTATTATCTGACTTTATCTAGAATCTTCAAAGATGATACATTTCAGGCAGTTGGTAGTGGGAGACTGACACCATCTAGTTCTTCTACTCTCAATATATTTGAAGCTGGTGTTCATGGTTTTATAAGTACAAAGAAAGCAACTCTCTCTTAGCACATATTATATAAGCATCATTGTTTAGTAATATTCAGAAACTTAACAATGTTTAGAGGACCAAAAAATAATCACCCCACCCCCCAAACCAAACGAAACTCCTGCTCCTTCCTACGTTTTCTGGGTCTGCCCTTCTTGCTAGTACTTTAGGCACTCACATTTCCATGTGCTCTACATCCAGTGGTCAGGAAGATTAAATACTCCCATTAAAATCAGAATGTCACAACCCTTTCATTCAAGAGTGGAACTCCTTTACCCATTCAGTTGGAATTTCAAGAGACACCTTCAGCTTCAAAAATTGAGTCACAGGACTGTGCTCTCTCTCTCTCCTGGTTTAAATTTAAACAAAGGAGAGGGCAGGCAGTATCTGTTTTACTGGTAGTGTGTCTGCGGTGTTTATCAAGCCAGGGCAAATCCAATTAGCTGTGGCCTACCTCCCAACCTTATTAACCTGCTCAGCTGTGAGAAACTCAACAGCCCCTGCCAATATCTCATTTCTCCAGCTCCTGATAAGATCAGCTGGAGATAGTCAATGGTTTTCCTTTCACTAGAGGCCCCTGTCTCGTCTCAGTCATGAGCATCTCAGTCACAGTGTCCGGATCTTATTTTCCTACATGAAATAGGATGGCAACTCCAAGGTCTATATAGCTAGCTGGAACAGACGCCCGATGGAGCTGCGTGGTTGACAGGGTGGCGTGATTTCCCTTATCGTGGCTGGCCCACAAAGGCCCTGGCCAGGCCCGGGTTATTAGCATTCCTTGGTGAGAGGCGTCAGGCCTATTTCTGTCACACAGACAGATTGAGCCTTTCACTCAAGCTCGCGAATGAGTGACACATGGCCCGACTGGGAGGACAACATTGTTATTTGAGTTAAGAAATCAATTTGTATCAAATGTACACTGTAATTTATTTGTTGGCTTTGAAGGGGAGTGAGCGGAGATAAATGGGAGCGGGCTCCCTCCATCCCCCCCACCCCCATATGCCGTGCTGATAAAGTTCTTCTGAAGCTCCACATAGCTCCAGTCAGAGCCAAAGTGACAAACATGTTTAAAGTTGCACAGTGATCTTTAAATCTCAAAAAGAACACCTTGTCGGACATGATAGAACATTTTTTACCTTTTCCCTCTATCTGTCAGAAAGCTGCTGTGACACATTGCTTTAGTATTTTTGCTGACATTTTCTTTATCAAGCACATCTGTTTGTGGTCGAAAGATGCTTATTCCCATTTTCTTCAATCTACAGAGAGCTAGTAACTGCAAAAAGGACTGGAGGAAATGAGAAGACCTGTCCCAGGCTCCATGCCTACAGAGCTTGGAAGTAGCTGGGTTTGTTACTGTTTCCAAATTAAGTTTTCACAAGCTATTGTTGTTATATTTCCTTTATTATTCCTCTTTCACCACCTGCTTCCTTCTGTTCCTTCTCTTCCTTTTCTGTCTCCTCCTTCATTCCCAGCTGTCTTCCTCTCCCTATTTATAAAGACATTTCTATTTATGTAAGTGCTTCTTGTCATTGAGGAAAACTAGAGAGAGCTTTACTTCCCTGTTTGCTGCTATAAATTAACAAGTGTTGGTTCTCTGTATACACATTGTTATTGTTGAAATTATGCCAATCACAGGGACACTTCTAGTGCATTTGTCCTTTGTCCTGAATGCATAATGAAAAAGGAATGGAAAAACACTCTAGCCAAGGGCAAGTACCCTTCTTGACATTTAGTGCTACCATCCCATTGTTAATCTCTTTACCCTCTCCCCCACCTTCCTTCCTTCCTATCTTTCATTCTTTCTTTCTTTCTTTTTTAAGGTGACAAAGGGAAATTTATCATACTTAAAGCTGATAGCATAACACATTTACCATCTTCAGCCTGCATTTTATATCGTTTGAGATCCCACTTCCTCTAAAGGCTAGAGGGAAAAATACATATTCTCAGATGTTCTATCTGACTGGTCCTTCTATTTGTCAGGTCTTGTCTATTTCTTAGCCAAGCTCTATGGGAAGACCATTCTATTTAGCCAATGCCAGAATCATCAAGACAAAATATAGTTAATTCTATCACAACACCTCCAATGCATATTTGGCGATTTGACTTTGTATGACTTAGAGACTGCTGGATCATAGAGCATAGTTTTTGCTGTTGTCAGGTGCCACCAACTCATTACCGACATATGATTTAATCAAAATGAAAACCCATGACCTTGGAGCTACAGACTCATGAGTGGTTTATTCCATTTCACTTCTCAAACTGGAGTGATTTTTTATTTAATGTGGGGAAATAAGATTTGTTGATGATTTCAAGTTGTCAGAATAAAAAGCATACACCCCAGTTATCCCAGTTAATTATAAAATGCAGGGAGCAACAATGTTTGTTGTCTGTGCTCAAGCCAGAACACTCTTGGAAAGGTAGCTTTATACTTACACAAAGAGAACCGTCTTCTTAGGAGTAAAACACCCAAATTGTCTTCACATCCAGATTGGGCAACAACTATGATTTCAAGTCTTTACCTCACCACAAGTTCTGTACTATACCATATACCCAGAAAGCAATGTAAGCAAAGCTTACTTGCTAATCTTGAGTGAACAATTTCACATTTTTCACCACATCAAAGATATTATTTCTACATATGACAAGCATCTGTCTCTCTCCTAATCACACACCACTTCCTACAGACTGAACCACCAACCTTGCGATTATAATACAGTGCATATCCTATAGTGCCATACCAGGACTCCAGGCAAAGGCTTAACATGTTGCAAAATATACTGTATATCTCAATTTTAGGCACACTTTCCCTAACAGCTCACCTTGTAGACACTCTTATTTCCTGGTTGCTCTTTTTCCTTTTCTAATATAGATAGATAGAGGAGCACTGGAGCGCAGTGGGTTAACTGCTAGGATGCTAACCCAGAGGCTGGTGGTTCAAGCCCTCTAACCAATCTGAGAAAAAGACATTGTGAGTCAGTCTGCTTTTGTAAAGATTTCTAGCCTTGGAAATGGTATAGGATATTTCTTCTCTGTCCTATAGGGCCACTTTCAGTTGTAAATAACTGGACAGCAGTAAGTGATATAGATACACTTAGAATCATCCCAGATAACAGGGACTGGGAATCAACTGTCAATCCTGACTACCCTATGCATATCAGAGAAGAATTGCACACAGAAGGGTTTTCAGTGGCTGATTGCTCTGAAATTCAGCTTTGATCTGCTAGAACCGCCAACCTTTTGGCTAGCAGCCAGGTGTATTAGCCATTTGCACCACCCAGGAACTCTTGCCATCTTCTCTGGTTCCATTCAGATGCCAATTTCTCCTCCAGGAAAACCAGAGTTAGGCAAACTCTCTCTTGACTTAAGGACATCAAGCAACCCAAAGTGAAAAGCTTGTGACCCCTCCTTTCTCCTTCACACTCTGCCCCATGCCCTCCAGAACATGATCACATAGGTAAAGTCCCATGCCTTTCAACATTGCATTGTCCCAAATATGCAAACTACACTCTGCTCAGAATGAAAGAACAGACAAGTAGAAGTGTGAACAAACTTTTCTTCACCCCCTGGGGGTATAATGATTCTAGTTTTTCAAATGTAATTGAGAAATAATTGGGTCTTTTGAGGTACTCTTATTATTTCTCATTAAGGAAAAAACAATGTTATAATTTTCAATTGGGAACATTCTTTCAGCATTTATTAGATTCACATTTGAGTCCTTCTTAACCAGACTAGGACTAGTAGTTCAGGCACAGACAGGTGCAACGTCCCCTAATTAGAAATAATGGTATGATAAGCCTGGACTATGAAATGTGTATTTAAATGTGGTGTTATTACTTTCATGTACATTACATATTACTAACCAAGGTATAAATCTGTATTTACTACTCAGAGGTGAGTTAATGAAAAAAAATATATACTATCTCATAATATATTATAATTAAAGATACTCTGTAGTGTAGGGCAATTTAATTGCCAGTCAGAGAAGCTGAAGTCAGACAAAGACATTCTTAATGTTTTGAACCCTGATTTTGAAAAGAATTGCTTTTAGCTTGAATTTCTTTTGTTTGTGGGTAGTCTCGCAACATTCTCAGTCTTCTTTTGAGATCTATAAAGTTCAGTCAAAATTATATCTGCTGAGAGACTTGACAGTAAAATCTGTACACACAGAACTCAAGGGAATGTTCAAATAATATTCCAAAAATAGTACGTGCTACTGAGCAATTATATCTAGATAGATGGATCATGTATAATGTTCAAGCAATAATTGTAGAATTAACAAAGAGTGGGTGAAATATGGAAGATGGATTCTGATTAAGATCTGAAATCAGTTTCTAGTATTGGTTATAAAAAAATAAAAACTTAATTAGTAGGAATATGTTTATTGTGCATGCTAAAGGACTCCTGGCAGGCATTGTTATCAAGTGATGCTCCATTCTACAATGAAACTTGATTTAGAGTCACAGTAAAGATGGAAGAAAGAGAAATGAAGCCGTTGAGATGGGGCAAAGCAACTGGCTCTGGCTCAGCGGAGACCTTTTAGGAAAGTGTTTAGAGGAAGTCACACAGCTGAGCGACTGCCCTGGGAATAATATTTTTCCTGAAATTGTTTCTGACTGAAGTGTTTATGGGCAACCCTCTGTAGACAACAGTCACACCAATAATGACCCATTGGAGACTCACGTCCTGACCCAGACAGGTCAAGTTGATATCTGAGCACAATGTGGATTCCCCAGTACAGAGACAGCCTTGAATGACCCCGAAGTCCCCCTGGAATTTGAAGATACTAGCTACTGTTCATCATGTGATATTCTGAAACAGAACTAATAAACATATATTCTGCTCATGCACTTGCCCTCTTTTATTTCTTTTCCCAGGCATCTGCTGTGCAAGGATAGAAGATACTATTGGAGAACAAGGACACTTTATTTTTCTCTAACAGAGAATGAACAGAGAAGAGATAGGCAGAAATGTACAGAGGGGAGGGGCAGAAGGAAAGAGTTCGTGTCTAAAGTGAGTTGGCTAGCTCATGGCATCTCAGATTAGAAGCCCTGCCAAGCAGGAAGGTGGGTGCTGGTCCAAAGCCTCAATCCTGAGACTTCTGTCAACTCAATGGAGAGTTACAAAGTTAGACTATGAACCCCTGTCAGTAAAGACACACTTTTCCTCTATTCCTGTCTTTCAGTAGGATATTACTATCTGGTAAAGTCACAGTTATTAACACTCAATTGATTCATTTTATTTTTATCTAATTCTGGGCATGGTATGTTGAAATCACCCATCTATCTATTTTCCTCACCAGTTGGAGGGAGACAAAAAATTTGTATTCATAATCTTTTAGTTAATACATGTGATATTTCTGCATGATGCTGTAGGGTTAGTACAATACTACTAATCTCAAGGTTGGAGGTTCAAACCCACAAGTCACTCCTGTATAGGAACTTTGTATAAGGTCACTATGAGTCAGAACTAACTAGATGGCACTTCACATCAACAACAATACTTCTTATAGAAGGAGGCCTGGTAGCATAGTGAAATTGACTTCAGATCTGTTCAACTTGAAGGTCTGTGGTTCCTTGGACGATCCAATATACTCTGACTAGAGTGTACTTGGGTTGTGTAAATGGTTAACACATTCATCTGCTAACCACCAGCAGTACCTCCGAATAAAAGCCTTGATGATTCATTTCTGAAAAACCAGTCATTGCAAGTGCTGTGGAACACTATTCTACTATGACAAACACGGGGTCCCCATGATTCAGATCCCCTCCATGGGAACTGTTCTTATTCCATAGACCTTTGTTCAGGTGAATTTCATAGACTAGCCTAGTGAGTGCAAGCAAAGGGTTCATACTCCATCCAGGCAACTGTTCCTTTTCCTTTTCCAAAAGTGCAGTGTTTGACTTCTTTCCCCACAGAGTCTGTCTAGTGAAACTATGGAGTGAGGGAGCTGGAAAATCAGCAGAAATTTTGCTTTAGGTTCATGGTAGGAGAGAAATTGCAAAAAGTGCAGAAAATCAGCTAAAACAAAAAAAAAAATGGATGGGAGCCCAACCCAAGCTTCACCCACCTCATTTTACCCTGGCAGCCCAAACTCTTTCCAAGTTCTGTCACTGAATTAATGCCTCCCTCCTGCCCCCATGTAAGTAAAATGAAACTCTTTTAGTAGGAAAAAAAGTTTGAAGTTAGGCACTCTGGCTACAATTTGTAATCATGCTGCATGCTTAATATCCTGAGAACTTCTTTCCAGTTTCTATCCTGGAAGTATAAAGGACCACTCCTGTCAGTTCTCCTCCATGGAAGACACTGTTTCCTTCTTCAGTGAGTCTTTTCAGTAGTCTACAATGTCTTTTTAAAAAGGGAATACATTGCCCTTACTATAATTTCCTATAAGGAGCTCTGATAGTGTAGTGGTTACGAATCGGGCTTTGAACCTTAAGGTCAGCGGTTCGAAACTGCCAGCCTCTCCGCGGGAGAAAGATGAGGCTTTCTACTCCCGTAAAGATTTACACCCTCGGAAACCCTGTACAGGGTCGCTATGGGTCGGAACCGACTCGATGGCACTTAACAACAACAACTATAATTTCCATTAATGGATGCTCTCCAAGGACCTGAATCTTACTTTCCTTTTTACTTGTTTACTTTTTTTAAATGAACTGGGTCCCTTCTTCACCTCCTCCAAGAGCCTTGGGTTCTTCCCTGGACAAAAGTCAGCAGGAGAAAGACTTTTAAAAACTGACTCCTGTCTATTCATAAAGTGGGATCTTCAAGATGCTCAAAGAAGATTTGCTCATCACTGGAATAGGGGATACAATGCCACCTGTTTGAAATCTGTGGTATTTGTCACCAATTCAGAGATCTGATATCTATATCAGGACTTTGCTCATAAACTCACACACAGATATGACAAGGGGTTTCAACTTCCGTCTTTCATACAGCCTGTCTTCTTCTCACTTGAAACAAATATACACTTTCTCTGACAAAATACTGACAGCAAGACTTGCTTTTTCTAGATAGAACAATTGCTGTCTTCCAGGCTGTGTGTTGGTGGCTGAACGACCTATGGTCTTGGATCCCACTTCCTCCCACTTTCTGTACAATTATAAGCAGTATGTGAGTTGTTGGAAAGGGAGAACAGAGTGACTCTGCAGGATGGGACTTCAAGCTGGCTGACATTTTCAGAGCTGGAACCAGACATCCTCTCAGACGTTTGTTACACAGTGCTCTAGGACACTTTTGATAGGCACAGAGTTTTTCTTTATACCCAGAGGAAACTATGGTAAGAAAAAAACAGGGATTTTATAACTGCAACATTTGGTTTTTAATAAACATGATTGATAATATAATCAGATAGGTAGATAGCTAGATCACTGCTGTAGAGTAGACTTCAGGTCATGGTGAAACTATGTGCAACAGAGCAACCATGAGGTCTTGCTAACTTTTCTAGGTCATTCATCACCCTTTGTTCAAAGTCTCCATTCTCTCTGACCCAGGTTTTGGAAATAACTAACTTGGTCTCGTTTTGTAAGCATTGGACTCCTTACCACTTACTTCCTTCAGACTAGACAGAGGAAACTTCAACAAACAGAAGTCACTCTGCTTCCTCAGGGACTCCAGTCTTTGGGTCTGGGTCCCTTGTTTCCCTGCCTAACCCACTTTAATACATTCTATCTTGCCTGGGTTTGAACATATGATTCGCAGTGCTGCCTTCTTATCAACTCCACTACTGCTAACGTCCATCTAGACCACTCTCTACTTAATCTTTCACTCTCTGAGACGTGGAGTAGCCAAGAGTCAGAATCTACTCAATGGCAATGGGTTTTGGAGAGATTCTTATTTTTGTTGTTGTCAGGTGCCATTGAGTCAGTTCAGACTCATAGTGACCCTATGCACAGCATAACCAAACACTGTCCTTTCCTGTGCCATCAACAGTTTAGCCCATTTTTGCTGATATTGTGTCAGTGTTTTCCTTACTCTTGACAAACAGTCCCTCTGTCTGACTGGATGACCCCGTCTCAGGAACAAATTTAAGCCTGATAGTCTCACTGAACCATTTCTGACTATGGACAGGCAACAAAGCCCCTCAGAACACACATGATTAGAAAACAAAACAAAGAAATAAAAAACCCTGTTAATGTGTATACTGCACGCTGCCTATTCAGAGCAGTCAGGATGGTAGGATAAGACTTTCAATCCTGCACTGCTTTTGAAGGATCGCATACTTTGCCATGGTGGAACTCTGCCAAGATCTTCAACGAGAAATTTCTTACCCTCTTACTAAGAATAAGTAAAGGTCATTTAGTTGTTATTAAATAATTCATCACACTTAACATTCAAAGTGCTTTGCTAAGACTTTTATGGAGACATCCAATTCTTCTGGAAATCTCATGAATATCATAGTTTTGTTGATTCTGTGCAGGATTCATTGGTTAATGCAGCCAGTTCAGTGCTGTTGTCATAGGTTTAAACTATTTTCAACCACAATATGGCAACATCATTCTTGTTCAGGATAGACTCTGACCATGAAACACCTTTTAAAGGGATGTTTTGAATTGGACACCCCTGTAGAAATGGAAGACAATTATCTGCAGTCATGTTGTTGCTTTTGGGTGTCATTTAGTTGCTTTCAACACAGAGTAACCCCTCCAGAAAAGTAGAACTAGGGTTTTCTTGACTGTTATCTTTCATGGGAACAGATCACCAAATAGTTCTTGTATATAAAAGAAGAATGGATTGGAATCACCAATCTTTCAGTTAGCAGCCAAATGATGAGCTGTTGTCCACAAGAGCTGCTTGCTCTAATTCTACTTGTATCTGCAATTACAAGAATTCAATCCATAAAGTCTGATAATTACCAGAGACAGGAGAGGGAAATCACTTGAATTCTATTTAATTGTGGGAAGTTTGGTGCAATTCCTAATATTTTATAATGTTGTTGTTTTGTTGTTGTTAAGTGCCGTCGAGTCGGTTCCGACCCATAGCGACCCTGTACAGGGTTACATTTTATTTCAATATATCATATTGAAGTTCTAGTACAAGGTGGTTTTTTTAGAGACCTATGGCATTATACCTAAATTTCCGAAACATGTCCTCCATCTATGTTGTTGTTGTTAAGTGCTGTTCAGTCGGATCTGACCCATAGAGACCCTACACAGGGTTTCCAAGGAGCGACAGGTGACCTTGAACTGCCGACTTTGCAGTTCAAATGGCTTTGCAGTCTGGCACATTAACCCACAGTACCACACCAGGACTCCCTTCCATATATAAATCCTTCCATATATAAATCCTTTTAAAATCACATTTCATACATTTTCACTTTTTTCTTTATTAGTTCTGTACTGCTTGATCCCTTCATGTTGTTATGCACAATCCCTTGTTTCTAGTTCATTGGTTTCTCTGAGATTTCAGATATAACCAACAGAAGGAGTAATAAAACTGAGTAAAAATTTTTATTACTAGAGAAAATGCCCATGACTGTAAAAGTCTTTTTATAGTAGTAATGTTTGGTTTTAATATTTAATAATCATAAAACCCTACAAAGAGATTCTGTATTGTGTTCAATCTCTTGGAGGGTGGTGAGATTTGAAATTGTGCAGGTGAAATTTTATCTGATGTAACTAAAAAGGCTTTGTATGTACTTCAAACTTAGATTCAGAATCCAGATGTCTACTTTTCAACTACAGTGAAACCCAGTGTTTGAGGAAAACAGGTTAATCAACTTCATGTTCTAAAGAAACACTAACTCAGGAAAGCAAGAATTTGCAAGTACGTGACAGTGGCATCCTCCTCCTAACTATGAAGATGCCATCAGAGTGTGAATTGTTGATGAAATAAATCTCAACCACAGATAAGTGCTTAAATAGCCATAGTCATAATCCAAAATATTTGTGTGTATATATATATATATATATAATTGCATAACTTTTCCCAAGGTTCTTTAAAGAACACTAAGTAAAGATAATGCCATTGTTCAGAAGCACTAAATGCCTTCCCTAGAATTATGTGCAGAAGGTTTACATAGCCTAACTGCTCTTATCAGAATTTTGATGATGGTGGGAAAAGTCATTATTATTAAACTCTTGACTTTTACAGATCTCAACTGACGTATATTTATAGCAATCAATTTTAGAACATTCAGGAGTAAAATGTGTCTTGGTATTTTCTTTCTTTTCATCATGATTTATGTATTTCTTCTTTCCAAAAGTGGGCCTCATTCTCTAGTGGAAAGTATAAACTAGACTTCAATGTCCAGGTAGAAGAAAATGCAAAAAAATAAAAAAAAAAAATAAATAAATAATAATAATAATAATAAGTACATGTATCCACTTAGATAAATTTAGTTATTAGCAAGTTGAAACGTGCTGAAAACTCTACTAATATCTGTGCAAAACAGATACTGCAGATGGTATGGAAAATATGAGCAGCATAGCTTCCAACATCACAAAAGTACCACAGTACAACAAAATGATAGATTGTGATCACTTTTATCACCTGTGCTATGATCTGTAAATGTATGCTTTCTTTAAACACACACACACAAAAAAAAGGTTCTCTAGATTTTCATTTTAAGTGGATTATTTAGCTTTATTTTATTTATTTTTAGACAATTGCCATTTCAACCATTTTTATAGTATAATCCATCCACACAAACCACATTCTTCATGTTGCACAACCATCAGTACTATCCATTTCCAAGCATAGTTTTTTTTTTTTTTCAACTTCACATCTATTTGTTTTCCCTTTTTTAAATTTCCCTTGCAGTATATAAAATTTTAAATAACAATAACAAAAAAGAAGAGGGCATTTTTATTCCTTTTCTTCTCTCTTCCTTCCTTTTCTTATTATCTGTCTATCTCACCACTCAAATTAGCACTTGTGGCACTATAGGATAAGGTCTTAACTGCAAGGTAGGTTTAAATTGTAAAGTAAGCAGTTCAAACTCATCAGCTGCTACTAGGAAACAATATACTGGGTTACTGTGAGTAAGAACTGAGTTGGTTACAATTTATAGCAACAAACACTCTAACCAATGACTAATTCTCCATTCCCTTCCACACCTAGAAACAATCATAGAATTTTTATGATAGAATGAAATATTTTCTTGACTTTTTATGGTAGTGATCTGGTACATATCTATCCTATTTAAATTGACTCATTTCATTCAGCAAAATGTCCCAGTGTGGCATAGTTTTCTGAGCAATGGATTTTTAATAACAAGTTTGGCAGTTCAAACCCACCAATGAGCTGTTTCTTGAAAATAGTATGAGTCAGAACTGACTAGATGTCATTTATCATCAACAACAGTAGCATTTCTATTTCCAACCTTCTGAGAAAGTACCATACACTTTTCCACAGTGTTTGCACAATTTTACAGTACTACCAGTAGTGTCTGGAAGCTCATCTGAAACCTGTCCACCATGGGTGATTCTGCTGACATTTAAAATATTGGTGGCATAGCTTCCAGAATCACAGCAACTGATGAGCCATCACTGTATGACAAACTGGAAGATGAGTGGTGGAATTGAATGAATTGGCAAAGAACAAGGCACCAGGAATGGATGGAATAAAAATTGAAACCTTTCAAGAAAGTGAGGCATCACAAGAACCACTCACTCATCTCTGCCAAGAAATTTGGAGGACAACTATCTGGCTGACTGATTGGAAGAGAGCTATATCTGTGCCCACTCCAAGGAGAGGTGACCCAATGGAATGCGGAAATCATCGGTCAATCTCTTTGATATCCCATGTGAGCAAAGTTTTACTAAAGGTAATACAGAAATGGTTGCAAACATATATTGACAGAGAACTTCCAGAGGTTCAAGCCAGATTCAGAAGAGGCCATGGAACCAAGGATATCATGGCTGATGTCCAATGGATCTTGGTTGAAAGAAGAGAATATCAGGAAGATGTTTACCTGTGCTTTATTGACTACGCAAAGGCTTTTGATTGCATGGATCATGACAAACTATGAACAACATTGCAAAGTATGAGTATTCTGGAACACTTAATTGTGCTCATGAGGAATCTGTATCTGGACAAAGAGGCAGTTATTCAAACAGAACATGAGAACACTGAATAGTTTAAAATTTAAAAAGGTGTGCAACAAGGATGTATTCTTTCACCATACTTATTCAACCTGTATGCTGAGCAAATAATCCGAGAAGCTGGCTTCCATGAAGAAAAACATGGCATCAGGATTGGAGGAAGACTCATTAACAACCTGCGATATGCAGATGATACAACCTTGCTTGCTGAAAGTGAAGAGGACTTAAAACATTTACTAATGAAGATCAAAGAGCACAGCCTTCAGTACAGATTGCATCCCAATGTCAATAAAAGAGAAATCCTCACCACTGGACCAATAAACAACATTCTTATCAACGGAGAAAAGATTGAAATTGTCAAGGACTCCATTTTTCTTGGATCAACAATCAACACTCATGGAAGCAGCAGTCAAGAAATCACATGAAATATTGCATTAGACAAATCTGCTGCACAAGACCTTTTTAAAGTGTTGAAGAACAAATATCAGCTTGAGGACTAAGGTATGCCTTACCGAAGCCATGAGATTTTCAGTAACCTCATATGCTTGTGAAAGCTGGACAGTGAATAAAGAATTCTTTAGAAGAATTGATGCTTTTGAGTTATGGTGTTGGAGGAGAATATTGAAAGTGCCATGGCCTACCAAAAGAACCAACAGATCTGTTTTGGAATAAGTGCAGCTACAGTGCTCCTTGGAGGCCAGGATAGTCAAACTTCATCTCTCATACTTCAGACATATTGTTAGGAAGGACCAGTCTCTGGAGAAGGATATCATGTTTGGTAAGGTGGAGGGTCAGAGAAAAAGAAGAAGACCCCCAGTGAGATAGATTGGCCAAGTGGCAGCATCAATGGACTCAAGAGTGGCAACAGTCGTGAGGTTGGCCCAGGATCAGGCAGTATTTCATTCTTTTGTGCATAAGGTCCTTTTGAGTCGGTACCAACTCGATAGCACCTAATGACAACAACAACCAGTAGTGTGACCAAAGAACACTGCCTTTGGTATGGGTTTCACCTCACCAGAAAGAAAACAAAAATCTTCACCACTGGACCAATAAATAACACCACAATAAATAAAGAAAAGATTGAAGTTGTCAGACTTCAGACTTCATTTTGCTCAGATTAACCATCAACACTCGTGGAAGCATCAGTCAAGAACTAAAACGACATATTGTCCTAGTGTGGCACTGTGGGTTAATGTGCTAGACTGTAAAGCCATTTGAACTGCAAGGGTGGCAGTTCAAGCTCACCAGCTGCTCCTCAGAAACCCTATACAGGGTTGCTATGGGTCAGAACCAACTCAATGACACTTAACAACAACAACAATTGCATTAGGCAAATCTGCTGCACACAAACTAAAGTGTTTGAAGAGCAAAAATGTCTGTTTGAGGAATGAGGTTCATGAGACTCAAGCCACGGTATTTTCAATAACTTCACATGCATGCGAAAGTTGGGCAGTGAATAAGGACGACCATAGAAGAAGTGATGCATTTGAGATATGGTGTTGGAGAAGAATATTGAAAGTACCATGGACCGCCAAAAGAACAAATAGATCTGTGTTGGAAGAAGTACAGCCAGATTGCTCCCTGGAAGCCATGATGGCCAGACTTCACCTATCATACTTTGGACATATTGTCAAGAAGGACTATTCCCTAGAGAAGGAGAAAATGTTTTGTAAAATGGAGGGTCAGAGAATAAGTGGAAGATCCCAACAAGATACCGGGGTACAGTGGCGGCAGCAATGAGCTCAATCAAATGCAGCATCAATTTTGTGATTGTTCAGTAGAGGGTCACTACGTACGAGTAGGTATCAACTTGATAGCATCTAACATACACACACACACTCACACACTCCGGTAGTGTAGGAAGCGCCCATACTCTCCACACATTATCTAGCATTTGATCTTTGTTATTAATGAAAGATGATAGATATATCATTATTGTTTTCGACTTGAATTTCTCTAATTGAGTCCTGGAGTCCTGGTGTGGCTCTGTTGGCTAATGCATTGGACCAATTGGTCAGTTTGAACAAGTTTGGTGGGTCTAACTCACCAGATACTCTTTTCAAAACCCTATACAGAATCTTAATGAGTCAGAACCAACTCGATGGCATGTAACAATAACAACAGCAAAGCAGTCTTACACACCTGTTGTTGCACTGTGGGATCAGCACTGTACTGTGAACCAAAAGGTCAACAGTTCAAACCCACCAGCTGCTCCGTGGAAACACTGGACAGGCTTGCTATGAGTCAAACCTGACTCAACACACTTAACCACAGCAACAATGATGTCCTGAAGTTCTGATGTGGCACTCCAGGATAATTCACTGAAACAAAATGGGTTTGAACTAAAAACTCAGTGATCCAAACTCACCAGCCATTCCTCCAAAACCCTACACAGGGTCCTTATGAGTCAGAAATGACTCTACAGCACTTAACAGCAACAGCAGTGGGATCATGATGTGGCATTGTAGAATCAGCACTGGACTTCGAACCACAAGGTCGTCAGTTCAAATTCACCAGCTGTTTCTCAGAAACACTATACAGAGTTTCTATGAGTCAGACCTGACTCAATGGTACTTAACAACAACAACTAACCATAGATCAGTGGTTCAAACCCACTAGTCACTTCTTGGAAACCCTGTACAGGGTTGTTGTGAGTTGAAATGAACTTCATGCCAATTAGCAACAACAACAACGGTTAGTGATTGTGAGCGTTGTTTCATATTGTTCATTGACTGATTGAATGTCTTATTTGATGAAGTGTCTGTTTATGTCTGCCCATTTTTCAATTGGATTACTTGTCTTCCTATTGAGGTTTTGATGTAGTCTATAAATTTTAGATAATAGTCCTTTGTCTGATATGTCAATGTCAAAATTTTGTTTCCCAGTCTGTGCGGGTTCTCCTTTTACTTTTTGCTGAAGTTTTTTTTATGCACATAAGTGTCTAAATTTTAGGCAGTTCCAGTCAGCTATTTTATATTCTGCTGTTTGTGTGTTTTATGTTGTGTGTAATAGTGTAGTTATGCCATTATTCAGATAACATATATTTTGTCACTATGTTTTCATTGATGATCTTTATAGTTATAGTCTTCACATTTAGGTCTTTAATCCATGTTGAGTTCTTTTTTTGCATATGATGTGAGATATCTGAGTTGCTTCATTTTTCTATGAATGGACTTTGAACTTTACCAACACAATTTGTTGAAGAGAATAGCTCTTACCCAAATATATGCTGTAGTCTTTTGTCAAAGGTCTTAGGTGGATGGACTTCTGGATTCTCAATTCTGTTCCACTGATCTGTGTGTTTTTTGTCGTACAAGTTCCTTGGTATTCTGATGACTGTGGTTGTATAGTAGGTTTTGAGATCAGGAAGTGAGAGGGCCTCCAAGTTTGTTTGTTCTTCTTTTTTAGTAATGTTTTGTTTCTTTCTGTCCATATAAAGTTGGTGATTAGTTTTCCATCTCTTTAAAGAATTTTTTGGAATCTGGATTTTAATTGCATTATATCTATAGATTGATCTAGGTAGTGTTAACATTTTCACAATATTTTCTTCTAATTTACAAACAGTATATTCTTCCATTTTTGTAGGTCTCTTTTGGTTTCTTGTAGTAGTGTTTTGTAGTTTTCTTTGTATAGTTCTTTTGTTTCTCTGATTAGACATATTCCTATTTCATCTTTTGGGTGATTATTGAAATGACATTGCTTTCCTTATTTTCTTATTTTTGTATGCTAATCTTGTACCCTGACACTTTGTTGTTGAATCTTTCAAGAATTCATATATATATATATATATATATTTTT
>NW_006408713.1:1252861-1255221 GCF_000296735.1 Chrysochloris asiatica
TTTTTTTTTTTTTGCTGAATCTTTGGAATTTTCTAAGTATAAGATCATATCATCAACAAATCATTTGATTATTCTTTGCAAATTTGGATGTCTTTTATTTCCCGTTCTTGTCTTATAACTCTGGCTATCACGTCCATCATACTTTGAATAAGACTGGTGGTACAGGACATCCTTCTGTGGTTTCTGTTCACAGGGAGTGTTTCCAGTTTCTCTCCACTGAGAATAACATTGACTGTTGGCTTGCTATATATTGCCCTTAATTATGTGGAGAAATTTCCCTTCTATCCCTATTCTGTTGAGCTTTTCAATCAGAAATAGATGATGGATTTTGTAAAATTTCTTTCAACATCAATTGATCTTGTTGTGTTTGTTTTCTTTATTTATTTCTTTTTTAGTTTATGAAGTAGATTACATTGATTGTTTTTGATAATATTGAACCATACATGCATACCTGTTATGAATCCCATTTTATCATGATGTATTACTTTTTTTGGATATGTTATTGGTTTCTATTGGCTAGGATTATTTTTTAGAATTTTTGCATCTATTTCATGAAGGACATTTTTCTATAACTTTCATTTTGACTGATGTCTTAGGGTAATTAAGGCTACATTCTGTAAGTGTGTTGGATCTTGCTATAAATTATCTATTCATTTTACTGTTTTTAGAAACTTTTAATCACTTTACAGTTTTCTTCTACATTGTGTTGAATTTCTGGTTTATCAATCAAAATAGACCGTGTCCCCAATACACTTGAACATAGCAATAGTCATGAAGTGGGCACAGGACTGGATCACATTTTATTCTGTTGTATGTGGTGCTGCTATGTATTGTCTATGTCTTGACATCAGCTAAAAGTAGGAGTACTCAAAATTTAAACTAGATAAAAATTTCACAAAACGTAATTTAAAAAAAAAAAGAAAATGAGTTCAATAGATGCTAATAAAACCTAACTCAGTTTATTAGCAGTAGATAAAGAGAATATTTCAATTGACGTTAGCAAAGAAGTGATACCAATATGCATAGTCAAGTGAGTATTTAGGAGTCCTTGGGAGAGTCAAATGGTTATGCATTCAATTAGAAGTCAAAAGTCTGGTGATTCACTCAGGAATAGTCATGGGAAGACATCGAGGTCAATATAAGTCCACAAAGACAATATCTATGTCCTACTTTGATAAGTAGCAATTAGGTTCTTAAAAGTCTGTGAGCTGCCATCTGAGGTTCAACTATTGGTTTTTCCTGGTACTGAGGAAAGCAGAGTGATGAAACCCAAGGGCACACAGAAACAGTCCAGTGGATTAATGGAGCACATGAATATCAATATCCACAACCATAAAAACAGAAGAACTAGATGGTTCCCAACTACCAAACACTCTGAAAGAGATCATGTTAGAAGGTCTCAGATACAATGGAAGGAAATGTACAACAATTTTTTTAAAAAAATCATTACCAGATTTAATGGTCAGATAAAAATTGGTGAAATCCCTGAAACTATGGCCCTTAGTCATCTTTCAGGCCTGGAAATTATCTCATGTCTTTGGCTCAATTATCAGGCAAACTCCCTGGTGTGTTGCCGTGGGATA
This sequence comes from Chrysochloris asiatica, assembly GCF_000296735.1. Lineage (NCBI taxonomy): Eukaryota > Metazoa > Chordata > Mammalia > Afrosoricida > Chrysochloridae > Chrysochloris > Chrysochloris asiatica. The sequence continues at coordinate 1,254,445 of NW_006408713.1, forward strand.
AAGCACTGGACTGCAAAGTTGGTTTGAACCACAGCCTGACAGTTCAAACTCAGCCACCCCTTGGAAACTCTATATAGGATTTATCAACTTGACAGGACTTAATAACAACACATAAGGAAAATAATTGTTGTTGTTAGATTCCCTTGAGTCAGTTATGACCCATAGGACACTGTATATGATTTTTTAGGAGCAACTTGCAGTTCAAAGGACTTTACAGTCCAGCACATTAACCCACAGTGGCACACCAAGACTCCAAGAGAAACAGTAGCACTCGTAAAATATGCACACTTTAGAACACTCAAAAATTTGACATCCAAAGGATAGCATTTACTTAAGGACAAAGTTCCCAATCTAAGAAGAGAAGAAGGAATGAAACAGGGATGACATGGAGGAAATGGGACAGGTGATGTTACATTGAGGGATTTCCAACAATCAATGAGATGGAAAAAAAAAAAAATGCGTATGACTTGTTGAATGTAAAACTGATAATCTGGTCTGTAAACATTCAAACCAAGTCAAAATAATTTATTTTTCTTAAAACACAAAGTATTGCAGTTCAAACCATATAAGAGGCATGTCAGAAAACCAGACCTACAAATCTGCTTCCAAAACAAACAAAAAGCCTTGAAAACATCATAAACCAGATATATTGTGCAAAGAGGTCACAACAAATCAGAATAAACCATGCTTATTAATAAAAATGACTCCTTTAATATCTCATACATTGGATATATTATTAATAGGGAGCAGTCCATGGAAAAGGACATAATTCTTGGT
>NW_006408713.1:1278646-1279574 GCF_000296735.1 Chrysochloris asiatica
CTTCACTTGGAAGCTCATCTGTAAACTGTCCACCATTGGTGACCCTGCTGGTGTTTATAATACCCATGGCTTAGCTTCCAGAATCATAGAAACTCACAAGCCACCACAGTAAGACTAACTGTCTAGGATTGTATAATTGATCTACTTGTATTTCAAAAGAATACATTTCACTAAAGCGATTTATTTAGTTTCCAGCATTTCCCAAACTTTGTTGTTGTTGTTAAGTGTTGTAGAGGTGCTTCTGATTCATAGAGATTCAGTATAAGGTTTCCAGTGAGTGACTGGTGAATTCTAGAATCATGATACACTGACAGACAAGTGGTACTGGAAATCCTATACAGGATCTCTATGGGTCAGAACTGACTTGACAGCATTTAACAACAATAGCAACAAGAAGTGTCCTTTTATTCTGCTCAGATGACTGTCTTTTGTTCTTTGTACAGGTTCTTTGTACAGCGTAGTTAATGATGATGTCATATTTATTTTACATAATGTTATCCACAGTTTGTCATGGTTTAAACAATAAAAAGTGTTTGCTCAGTCAATGAAGCACAAGCAAATATATGTCTTGTATTCTCTGCATTCAGCCAAGAATCATTTAATGTCAGCAATCATCTAGTTATCTCTTGTTCTATGTACTCTTCTGAATTCAATCTGATTTTCTGCAAGATCCCTATCGATTTACTTTGACTTTTCTGCAGCAATATTTTACTTATATATGATATGTGATATTAATGATATTTCAATTTCCACATTCCATTGTGTCACCTCTCTTTGGAATGGGCACAAACATGAATTTATTTTAGTCAGTTGTCCAGGAACTGTCTTCTAAATTTCTTGGCATCAATGAGTGAGCACCTCCAATGCTACATTGATTTGTTGAAATCATTCCAAATTGTATTCATTCCATTTCTGGAGCCCTGTTTTT
>NW_006408713.1:1280365-1289730 GCF_000296735.1 Chrysochloris asiatica
CACTCAGGGACCTTTAAAGATCCAAACTAAGTAGCAAACACCTTATCTCTCTTAGTCAGATATTAGAAAACAAAAGCTTCAGAAAAAATGAAAATAAATAAGAAAGCTTATTCCACATGTTAGGTTTGTGTTTGGGAAAATCTTCATAATTTCATCCAAATATCATCTGTATGTTCTTGCTTAAAGTGCTGTTGAGTCCGTTCTGAGTTATAGCAACCCTGCATAGGGTTTCAAAAGAGTGGCTGAACTGCTGATACAAACCCATCTTCATTGACAATCCTACAGTGCCATAACTTTTAAAAGGTCATAGAAATAAGAGGATGGCCTACTAAACAAGTAGTAAAAATAAAAAATCTTAAAAACAATTGTTGAGGAAGCATTGTGTTTCTGCTTATGGTAATGGAAAGTTTGGCAATGGATATTGATGTTGGTTGCATAACATGATTGATGGAAATCATGTCACTGAATTGTACAATAGAAAAATGTTGAATTGGCAAATGCTATTTAATAATATTTTTACATCAAAAGAAATAGCATATTCTTACTTTAAATCCTTCATTTGATATTGCGTTGGAACAGGAAATAAAAGCAGACAACCAAACAAAACAAAGAATTTTTAGGTTTATAAATTTCCTTAGGGACCTGACTATTTCACACATACACACAGACACAGAAAACACACACACAAAAACAAACAAACAAACAAACAAACAAACAAAAAAATACCTCCAGAATTCCAGATGGGATTGGACACAGACCTTCCAAAGTGAATAAAATCACCTACTATAGGAACACACAATGAATTTAGCAACTTCATGTTAATAGAGCATTTGCTAACTCTAGGAATGCGGCCAAATCATGTCTCCAAATGCCTGTTATACTATGAATTAGCTGAAGTCCAAATGCCTCCCTTCTCTTTAAACTGTCCAGCTCATACCTCGGGGTACATCATTTTCTTGTATTACTCAGATCCTTTCTATGTGGTATGTTCTTGTTTGGGTTCACCATGACCAAAGAGGGGCAGGACACAGACAATGAGGAGCAGTTAGCTTTCTTTGAACTTGAATGGAAACTAACTACTCTTTACCCCAGTGAAAAACTCAGAACATGAACTTGAGAAAAAAATAAATAATCAATCTTGTTACGAATCCTGCTTAGGGCATTTCATTTCTTCATGTAAAACTATTCATTATAATTTTTCAGTTATAATACACAAGCTCTTCAAAAAAGTTCATGGGGAAATTCCATGATCTCTTAATTAGAATTTTCCACAAATTTTTGAAACTTCCTTTTAAACACTTATGCATATTGTACCTCCATGTCATTAATTAACATCAAATGCCATTATATTCATATCCCATTGGGGTCAAGAATTGAATGTTCTATTCCAAGATTGATAGCGAAAATAAAATAAAACAAAACAAAACAAAAAACACACCCTTTCTGTCTGTTTTGAAGGTTTGTTGTATTATGCATGTCAAGACAAGAGTCACATACAAAACACATTGGTTAGATGCTCCTTCTTCGACTTGGAATTTCTTAACCAGATCGCACTGGTTTGTCAAGTGATGTGTTCATCTCCCCAGAATTGTTTTCTGCCAGGACAGACTCTCACGCAGCTCACAGTAGGGCTCCGTGGGATGATCTATGCCCATTCAGTGCAATGTGTGTTTCTCTCAAATTCACTGGGAACTTGCTACCAATCATTTATTATCCTGAAGTGGTCTTTTGGGATGCATTATGCGGTGCACTAACTAGGAAGAATCTCTCCATTTCTATAAGCAAGCCATGGACTGGTCCCCTTTGTCAGAAGCTGCAGGGGATGAGAATACTTGGCATTGCCGTTCATTTTGCTTGGGAAAGTGTTCAATATCCTAGTGCAAAACAACAATATGAGAACAGTGAGCCACAATATCTGCTCAAGTCCATAAGGAACTGAGAGTCTCTCAGCCCAGATGATGAAGTAGGCAAGGAGACAGATTCCCAGGGAGCATTCAGTCAGGGGAATTTCAATAGAGATCAAGGTGCCTTGTCACAATCTGTATAGTTCTCTGTGTCTGCCATAAGCTGTGTTTCCAGTCCACTGAAATTATTTTTGCACACACAAGCCACTCCAAAGAAGTAATGTGTAAGCAATTTTATATAAAAATTAAGCAAAATATTTGAGAAAATTATCTACTTCATAGGTGTGATTTTGAGACATTTTAATAATTCAGTGTGAAGGTTGAAACACATGCAGCCATCACAAATTTGCACAAGAATTTGTAATGGGATAGATAATCAAAGCACTGTATAATATCATTAAAAGACTGATATATAGGCAGATTTCAGTGAACTGAATTCCATTGTGCCAAGTGTTTATCTGTGACTGTTGCAAAGCTGTTCTTAGCTATAAGAGTCAGCAAAAGAAGGAAGTCCCTCTGTGAGATGAATTGGTACAACATGTACAGTGATGGATTCGATCATACCAATGATCAGGAAAATGACAAAAGAATGTCATTGTTATTGTTGCTGTTAAGTGCTTTCGTGTCTGTTCTGACCCATAGCAACCCTGTATAGGTTTTCCAAGGAGTGACCGGTGAGCTTGAACAGCCAACCTTGCAATTCAAACCACATTTTTGTTGCTCTTCAGGTTGTCATGTTTTTGTTCTCAGGTGCCATCGAGTCAGAACCAACTCATAGCAACCCTATGCATAGCAGAAAGAAACGATGTCCAATCCTGGGCCAACCTCACTACTGTTGCCACACTTGAGTTCTTCAATGCTGCCACCTGGCCAATCCATCTCATTGGGGGTCTTCCTCTTTTTCTCTGACACTCTATCTTACCAAGCCTGATATCCTTCTCTAGCAACTGCTCCCTCCTGACTATATGTCCAAAGTATGAGAGACAAAGTTTGGCCATCTTGGCCTCTAAGGAGCACTCTGGCTGCACGTCTTCCAAAACAGATCTATTGATTCTTTTGGCAGCTCATGGCACTTTTAGTATTCTCCTCCAACACCATAATTCAAAGGCATCAATTCTTCTATGATCTTCCTTATTCACTGTCCAGCTTTGAGGTTATTGAAAATACCATGGCTTGGGTCAGGTGCACCTTAGTCCTCAAGCTGACATCTTTGCTCTTCAACACTTTAAAAAGTTCCCGTGCAGCAGATTTGCCTAATGCAATACGTCATCTGATCTCTTGACTGCTGCTTCTGTAAGTATTGATAGTTAATTCAAGAAGAATGAAGTCCTTGACAACTTCAATCCTTTCTCCATTGATAAGAATGTTGTTTATTGGTCCAGTGGTGAGGATTTTTATTTTCTTGACATTGAGATGTAATCCATACCGAAGGCTGTGCTCTTTGAGCAAGCAAGGTTGTATCATCTGCATATCACAGGTTGTTAATGAGTCTAACTCCAATCCTGATGCTACATTTTCCTTCATAGAATCCAGCTTCTTGGATTATTTGCTCAGCATATAGGTTGAATAAGTATGGTGAAAGAATACAACCTTGTCAGACACCTTTCTTAATTTTGAAACATTCAGTGTTCCCATGCTCTGTTCAAACAACTGCTTCTTGGTCCAGGTACAGATTCGTCATGAGTTCAATGAAGTGTTTTGAAATACTCATGCTTCGTAATGTTGTCCATAGATTGTCATGATCCACACAATCAAAGGCCTTTGCATAGTCAGTAAAGCAAATGTTGTATCATAATAAAAGGTTGCCATGAGTTGGACAGCAACAACATGGACAGCAACAACAATAACAACATCATACACACACTGCCATCAAATCAATTTTGATTCATAGCAATCCTACAAGACAGTAGGGTTTCTCAGTCTATAAATATTAACAGGGCAGACAATCTCATCTTTTCTCCATGAAATGGCTGGTGGGCTTGCACTGCTGACCTTTTGTTTAGTAGTCCAGTTCCTACCAGTATCGTAAAAGTAAATTATCACACCATTCCCCACTTTAAAATTTATCAATTTGTCTTTTTACTTTTCTAGATTTTTTTTTTTTTGAAGTGTACCTTGATTTTATCACCTGCTGAGTGTTTCTTAAAGAGACTATGTGAAGGAGTAATCTATTCATGATCAGAGTACTTTAGAAGACTACTGGAGCAGAGAATGATCAGAAAGACATTTTTGGAGACTATGAGAGGGGTCAACACTCATAATGGGTATCTCTTGGGTAACTCTCTCTCTCCTCAGTCTATGGACCACTCTTGTTCTCGAGTACTTAATGATATATGAATGCTTACTGTGGAATTATTGTATAGTTACTGACTAAAGTATTACACTTGAGGAGAAAATAACTCAATCACTTTATAGTTAGCACTTTCAGACATTTATTAAATTATCCAAACCTCAGCCTTACCATCCATTACTTTTCAGAGTTCTAGGGTGAAAAAAATTGATACTAAGCCCCTCACCTCATGAGATCCTGAATGGTGCAAACAGCTAAGCTTTATACTACTTACCAAAAGGTTTGCATCTTGGAAACCTTCCAAAAAGTCATAGTCTTGAAAACCCAATGGAGTATAGTCCTCCTCTGAACAAACCGAGTCACCATGAGTCAGAGGACAAATGGTACATTCCTCATGAAGTACCAATAAAGGTCAGGTTCTGTGTCTCTAAGTTCCATTTCCCCTTCATCCTCACTGCTTTAAGAAGCATTAGCCCTTTCACACACATCTCACCTTAGTACCGTAAGGATGCTCATCTAGTTGGCCATGGCTACCCCATTTGAGATTAACCCTCAACTGTGTATATGATGCTGGGAGAGATGCAAGAAGAACCAGACAGGCACTGTATACAAAGCTATGTTGGTGGTAGTGGATACGGTTTCTTGAATTCACAGTACCCTGTGTGGTTGCCCTTGTGTGATGCTGTGGACTGCAAAGTTGGTTTGAATCACATGGTTAATGGTTCAAGCTCACCAGCTGCTCCTTGGAAACCCTATGCAGAGTTGTTATGTGTTGAAACCAACTAAACAGCATTTAAGAACAACAACAACAACAGTTGTTGCCCACCCTCTAATTCAGCCATCTTCCTGGAAATCCCACTTCCAAGCTTCCCACCCCACCCTGTATCTGCGGCCATAAGAAAATGCCAGGTAAGGGGAATGGTCTCTAGAGTCAGGTATGTTGTTATCAGTTGCAGTCAAGTTGATTCTGAGTCATGAAAATCTTATTTTCAATAGAAAAAACATTGTCATTCTGCATCATCTTCTTGATTGTTAGTCTATTTGAGTTCATTGTTTTGGCCATTGTGTCAACCCACCCACCTCATTGAGTGTTTCCCATATTTTCACTGACACTCTGAAATACCCATCATGATGTCCACTTTTAGCAATTGCTCTTTTCTGAAGACAAGTCTAAAGTAAACACGCTGACCTCTCACCAGCCCTTCTTCTAAGGCATGTTTTTTATTAGTAGTCCAGTAGTTACCGACTCATGGGAGATACTACAGAACACAGTAGAACTACCCCAAAATTGAAGAATGAATCTGGCATACTTCACTCTATGAATATCTTCTTTAAAGACTACAATTAAACCTTTCATCCCAGCATGATGAACATGAGATGGGCCTGTGCCCTGTCTGCCCTTACTGTACATATTTGTAAAGTGGACCAAATGGATGAGAGAATGTCTAGTGTGTTTCACAGCTCTGCAGAGCATCATGTTTCAGGGACTCTCAGGTCTTCCCTTAGCTTCTTTTTGGTCTCAGGACAGGAGCTGTTAGATTGGTTCCTCAGTCCCTCCTTTCTGACTTACATCCTAGTGTAGCTCTACCAACTACTTCCAGATTCTCTACAAAATCTTGTCACAGACATTCCTTTCATAACTGCTTAGAGAATGTGTCACTTGAATCAAGTTTTCAAAACCATAAATCTTATATTACCAATATTCCACAGTGATCTCTGTTGGTTACATGTGCTTTCATGTCAGAGTATTGATCTTGCTGTTGTGGGGGACTGTCTCTGTATTGCCTTTATAACTCTTCTGCATTTGTTAAGTGGTACACTGTTTCCTCAAAAATATTTGTTGTAAACTCTATCCACCTCTACTTGTGAAGGTAATTCCAACTGAGAATAGGCTTTCCTTTGTTACGTTAATATGGTCATTTCAGTGTACTTTCTCTCTTACACCAATCATGAATGAAATATGAAAGGGCGAAGAAGTGCAGAAGAAAGTGACAAGAGAAAACCTGATAGGCACACCTGTCTACAAGCCCAGAAACTCCAAGGATGACCAAGTGGAGAGGCTGAGAAAAGGTTTTTCCCAAAAATTGGCAGAGAGATCCTTTCCCTAGAGGCAATGCCCTGGCTACAGATTTCTACTTTTCAGAACTTTGAGAAAGTAAATCTCTTAGAGTCACTCAATGATGTTATTTCTACTATAACAGTATTAGGAACTAAGATAGTATCTTGCATTTGGGTCAGCTCCACTAAAATGTTCCTCTGTGACTGTCTCTGTTATTAGCTCCATTACCTGACCAACATCCCCACATTAAATGTTCAGCCAATAATGCACTTACATATACCTTCAACAAGTGAAACTAAACAAAATATTCCTGCAGGTTACTCAAAGTTCTATACATGTACAAAATGATGACAGGCGAAATTCACTGCTACCTCTTATTCATCCCCAAAGCCTAAAATTGATATTCAGGCCCTGGGGAAGGTCTTTTTGCTATTTCAAAATAATGGATCAGAGTGTAGGTGTTGTAAATGTGAAATCTACAGAACAAAATTTCAATGAGCTAATGTCTAATTTATAGAGACATGATTCATTGCTACATATGAATCTTAAAGTCATTTTTTAAATATTCTAACATGAAGCCACTCATAAGAAAGAAGAACCATACGAGAAAGACAAAACAAAACTAAAAAACATAAGATGCTTTATCCCAAACTCAGAGCTGGCTCATTCATCTACTTCAGAAGGTTGGATAAAACCAAGCACATGGGGAAAGCAAGCTTACAGCAATAAAAAAAAAACAAAAAAAAAAAACAAAGACAGAAACAAAGAATTACACTTTTCTTTTTGTTTATGTCTCACTCTCAGATGGTGAGACATAAACCAACTCTAAGATCTGTTGTTTGATGTCCTGTCTGGAGAGTTACCTGAGAAATATACCTGGGGCTGGACAATTTTACCTGAAAAAAAAAAAAATTTTTTTTCCAGTTAATCATAAATAGCAAAATTCATAAAAAAAATAATAAAATACATTTCTGCCAATACCATTGAGCTTTCACCCTTTGGGCAAGGAAATCCTAAGACTAGGACATGGTCCCCATTTGCTAATGTTAGCATGCTTGTTATGGTATGAGTAATTCAATTTTCTTTGGTTTACAGAGTGTTGTATCTAAGGGTTTTTCCTTAGTACCCCAACTTGTAACTTTAGGAAAGACTATTCTGAGGGAGCATAAATGGGAGAAAACAGCTCAGTCTGGTTTGAAGCATATCTATTTCTAAGGATTGCCTGTGTTATAAAGATCTGGCCTAACAGGGAACCACTCTGAAAAACTGTTGTACCTCCAGAAAGAGAATGGGGTTACTGAAAACTTCACTGATTATATGATACAGCTCACTTTCTCTCTGCTGCTTCATTCCTTGCAACAGACATGGAACCCACATACCTTATTGCTTTTCTCATTATAATCTAGTTTGCAATACACACTCCTGTGTATGAATCCAAACCCAACCCTGACCAAAATCCAGGGACATGAACCATTGGCTCTTGAACACAGAAATAAATATACCAATGCATTGTTGCTGTTAAGTGCCACAGAGTCAATATGGACTCACGGCGACCCTATGCACAACTGAATGAAACACTGCATGATCCTGGGCCAACCTCACAATCATTTCTATGCCTGAGCCCATCGCTGTCACCACTGGGCCAATCTATCTAGTTGGTGGTCTTCCTCTTTTCCTTAGACCTTCCACTTTACCAAACATGATATCCTTCTACATTGAATGGTTCCTCCTGATAATATATCCAAAGTATGGGAGACAAAGTCTGGCCATCTTGGCTTCCAAGGAAAACTCTGGCTGTTCTTCTTGAAGCACAGATCTGTTTATTTTTTTGGCAGTCCATGGTACTTTCAATATTCTCCAAAATCAAAAAAACTGGAAGAGATACATTTTTGTGTCCATTTCATTGAAATGTTACTCAACAAAATGAGGTAATCATCAGACAATAGCATTGATATGCCATACAAGTAAAGTTTTACTGCAGGTAATATAAAAAATGTCTACAACCATGCATTCACAGGGAACTTCCAGAAGTTAAAACTGGATTCAGAAGAGGACTTGGAATAAGGACTATCATTGCTGATGTCAGATGGATCTTAGCTAAGAGCAGAGAATACCAGAAAGACATTTACCTGGGCCTTATTGACTATTGAAAGGCTTTCAAGTGTGTGGTTCATGAAAAGCTAAGGACAGCATAGCGAAACATGAATATTCCAGAACACTAAATGTTGCTCATGAGGAATCTGTACATAGACCAAGTGGCAGATGTTCAACCAGAAAAAGGGAACATTAAATTGTTTAAAATTAGGAAAGGTGTGTACCAGGGTTGTATTCTTTCATTATATCCCTATAGTATTGTGGTTTGCTGTTACCCAATAAAATTGCTGTATAAACTACTCCAGTTACTTTGCAAATATTCTAGAATTTTCTATTAATTCTGTATATTCTCTATAACTTAACCATTCCACAATACCTATTTTGTATCGATATTAGCACATATGCTTTCTGAAAAGACAGAAAATAGAAAATAGTTATTAATAGGAAAATAGTTGATGTTATTAAATGCCGTCAAGTCAGTTCCTACTTATATCGACCCTGTATATGGTTTTCAAGGAGCAGCTGGTGATGGAAAGCAAAAACAAAGGATAATGAATTCATAAGATAAAAGGATACATAAAATACATGTGTTTCAAATATGGAACTACATTTAAAAACATATCCTTATATCCAAAAATTAACTTTTTGAACTGCAGAATCATAAATACAGTGACATTCTGCTTGATACAAAAACACAAAATACAAGTAGTCCCTAATTGACAAAGGATTCTAAGAACTTTGTTGTAATTTGCTTTTGAAATGAGCTGAATGCCTCTTTCTTTTTTTTTTTTCTTTTTAGTTTTCATTATTGTTTTTGTATCTGTTTCTCTATAAATTTTACTGGTTTTTTGTCCTGGGGAATTAAAAACATTACATGAAAACTTACATATATAATGTACATGCTACAACATGGTATTTGTTGTTGTTGTTGTTATGTGCCATCGAGTCAGTTCTAACTCAGCGAAACTGTATACTGTTTCTGAGAGGTAACTGGTGAGTTTGAACTGCCAACATTGCA
>NW_006408713.1:1291583-1296580 GCF_000296735.1 Chrysochloris asiatica
TTTTCTTCAGTTCCCCCAGCTTGAGAAATGCTGAGCATATTCTTCTTTTTCAGTTTTTTTTTATTTTTATTTCAGATCTTTGCACACTTTGTTGCAATATTTGGCTTTATCTTCTTGAACTGATCTTTGAAATTTTCTGTTCAGCTTTGGACCTCCTAATTTCTTCCATTTGCTTTAGCATCTCTACGATGGAAAGCAACTTTCAGTGTCTCTTCTGACGTCCTTTTTGACCTTTTCCTTCTTTCTTGTCTTCTTAATGACTTTTTGTTTTCTTCAAGTATGATATTCTGGATGTCATCCCACAACTTTTCTGGTCTTTGGTATTTTGTGTTTAATGTATCAAATCTGTTCTTCAGATGATCTCTAAATTCAGGTGACATATATTCAAGATCATATTTTGCCTCTTGTGGACTTGTTTTCATTTTCTTCAGCTTCAGTTTGAATTTGCAAATGAGTAATTGATGGTCTCTTCCACAGACTGCTCCTGGCCTTGTTTTCCTGATGATATGGACCTTTCCATTGTTTTTTTCCGGATATGCAGTTAATTTTATTTCTATGTATTCCATCTGGTTAGGTCCATGTGTATAGTTGTCTCTTATGCTATCTAAGGAAGGTATTTGAAATAAACAAATCATTGACTTTGCAGAATTCTATGATGTGATCTCCAGCATCATTTCTATCACCTAGGCTGTATTTCCCATCTACTGATCCTCCCTCTCTGCTCCCAGCCTTTGCATTCCAATTGCCAGTAACATTCGATACATCTTGATTGCATGTTTAATCAATTTCATATTGAAGATGTTGGTAGAATTCTTCTATTTCATCCTCATTGGCTTTAGTGGTTGGTGCAAATATTTGACTAATAGTGTTATTAACTGGGCTTCCCTGAATGTGCATTAATATTATTCTATCACAGATAGCGTTGTACCACATGACTGATCTGCATATGTTCTTTTTGACAATGAATGCAACACCATTCCTCTTCAATTTGTCATCCCTGGTATAGTAAACCATGTGGTTGTCAGATTCAAAATGGCCAATGCCAGTCTATTTCATCACACTAATGCCTAAGATATCAATATTTATGTGCTCCATTTCATTTCTGACATCTTCCAATTTCCCAGATTCATGCTTCGTACATTCCATGTTCCGATTTTCAGTGGATGTTTATAGCTGTTTCTCCTCATTTTGAGTCATGCCCCATCAGCAAATAAAGGTCCCACAGGCTTTTCTCACATCAGTTTTTCTCCCACAGGCTTTACTCCATTTGCATCATCATGGTTAACTCTATTCTGACGATGCAGCTCTTCCCCAGTCACATTTTGAGTGCCTTCCAACCTGAGGGGCTCATTTTCTGCCTGTATATCTGACAGTGTTTCTTTGCTATTCATAAGGTTTTCAGTAACTAAATACTCATAATTAGTTTGTCACTCCTTCTTCCTGGTCTGTCTTCATCTGGAAGCTTATCTGAAACCTTTCCATCATGGGTGACCATGCTGATATTTAAATTACCACTTGCATAACTTTCAGAATCACAGCAACTCACAAGCCACCACAGTATGACAAACCAACAGACGAGTGGTGGATGTTATTGTTAGGTGTCATCCAATTGGTCTGAACTCATAATGACACACATTCTATACAACTGAACAAAATACTGTCCAGACCGGTGCTACCATCACAATCATTGTTACCCTTGACTCCATTGTGGCTGAGACTGTGGCAGTCAATCTCTTTGAGGATTTTCCTCTTTTTCCCTGACTCTTCACATTATCAAGCATTATTTCTTTCTCTAAGGACTGATCCCTCCAGAAAAGATGACAGAAGTATGAGAGACAAAGTCTCACACTCATGGATTTTAAGGAGCATTTTTTTTTAAAAATGTTTTATTGTGAATTGCGTGATAGTCTACATGGGAGAACATCAGCTTTACATTCATTCCATCATCCATCATTTCATTGGCATAGTTATCATCCTGTCCATGCATCCTCACCCCACCAAGGGCTGTACCCTATAAGCCTGCCCCCCCCCCACCACCTCCCACCACAGTCCTCAGCCCCTTTCCATCTCCTGATCCCGAGCCCCCAGCCCCACCATCTCTTGGCGTTGTCTTCTCTGCCTCCATCCCAGGCCTCACTGCCTCTCTGGGTAGGATTCCGCTCTTCGCTCTTCTCCATTGATGGTCCCAGGGTCCTCCGCTCCTAGACTGATAAGTTAATCACTCCCCTTTTTGCTACAAAATGTTCATCTTTAGATTCCCAACCCTCACAATCATTCCTGATAACAATTATTCACCACTGCATCACAAGAGACCCATCTATATTTTGTTTCATCAGCCCTTCCTGGACAGGCTGAATATCACTCACTGGAGACTCTACCTTCCTCCACGCCCTCTGGATGTAGGTTCCCTCTTGAAAGCTTGTAAGCCAGTCACTTCTTGCCTTTGTATCCCTCCCCCCATTTTGTGAAGCCAATGTCCAAGTTGCCCATCCCTGTCTACCCTTTGTGTGGAGGGCGTGGGTATAATTCTTGCAGCAGGGACTTGTTTCCTCTTTTGAGCTACTGCATTTACAGGTGTAGGTTTAAGGAACATTTTGCCTGTACTTCTTCCACACAGACCTCCTTGTTATCTGACACTCACAAACATACCATCGTTGGGGCCAGGAATATTGTCATCCTCAAAATGATATTTTCATTCTTGAACATTTTAAAACAGTCTTGTGCAGAAGATTTACCTAGTGAAAAATCTCATTTGATTTCTTAAATGCTGATCCCATGAGTGTTGATTGTGAAGTTCATATTGAAAATGAATTCTTTGATAACACAAATATTTTGTCCACTTATCGTGACATTATATATTGCTTCAGTGGTGAGGATTTGTGTTTTCTTTACATTGAGGTGAAATCCATACTGAAGACCTTGGTCTTTGATCTTTATCAGTAAGTATTTTAAATCCTCTTAACTTTCAGTAAGTAAAATCATCTGCATATCACAGGTTTTTAATGAGTCATGCCACATTCTTTTACATATAATCCAGCGTCTTGGATTATTCATTCTGCATATGTATTTAATAAGCCTAAAGAAGACCTTTCCTGATTTTAAACCTTTATTCTGTTGAACACCTCCTTGGCCTATATAAAGGTTCATCATGAGCACAATAAAGCATTCTGGAATACCTGTTTTTTACAATGTTGTCCATAGCTTGTTATGATCCACACAGTCTAAATCCTTTGCAAAGTCAACAAAACACAGATAAACATCTTTCTGGTATTCTCTCCTCTCGGCCAAGATCCATCTGACCCCAGCAATGATATCCCTTGTTCCATGTCCTCATCTGAATCAGGCTTGAAACTTTTGGTATTTCCCTGTCAATGAACCTGTTGTAGCTATTTATTAATTATTTTTAACAAAATTTCATTTGTATGTAATATATATGATATTACCCAATGATTTTTAGGGCTTCCAGGACTGTAAGCTTTTACATCCAGACACCCTCATCTTTTCCTTTGAAGTAGCTGGAGGGTTTGAACTGCTGATCTTGTGGCAAGTAGCTTAACTCACAATGTCACAAGGACTCCATTCCTAATAACAATAATATGTACAAATAATAATAATAATAATAATAAGGAGGATCATAAGTTTGATAACTTGGATATGTAGTAAGTCAGGAACTTCCTGTACTTTAAATTTTTAATCAGTGTATGCAAAGCGGTAAAAGTTAGCTCACTGTACCTTAACTGATCAGCCCTCTGAGACATCTTACAATGATGGCAGTGTGGTGTTTGCTTGAACAGACATTGCTTGGAAGGATCATAATATTTTTAAAGAAACTTTAAATATATAGAAATCTCTTATCAAAATTTCTCCTACTCATAGCCACCTTATATGCAATAGAACAAAATATTACCCTATGCTATGCCATCTTCATAACTGCCTGTATGTTCAAATCTATTGCTTAAGCCATTGTGCCAGTTCATTTCACTGAGGGTCTCGCCAGCATTCTACATTTCCAAACACCTTTATTTTAAATTGTTGAAACCATTTTTCCTTTTGCTCCAATACCAATAATAAATCTCATCTGAGAAATAATATTACTTAATTCTGTGGTCCAGAGCTTCCCTGGTAGTTAATAAAGTAAATTCAGGATATGTGAATAATCACTTCCAACTCCCTGGGAGAACCTGCTCTTCCTAATACTAATACATTTAATCAAAATGTTGATTTTAAGGAGTTCATTGTGCTTTCTAGCTTTTTCCTTTGAATATCATAGAGATCACTGTTATGTCCCTGTTCCCTTTAATTGTCATCTAGTTCTACACAGGCACACACAATGAAGAGAAAACAAAGACATTCTTTTAGCTTGAACAACATGGCACTGAACAATGCATACTTTATGGAGCTGTTCTTAATATTCCCAAGGTTCATTTCAAATGCACCACATTTAGTTTGTCCACTCTGGAAAGATATAACCTAGAACTCTAGGGCATTGGGTATTCTGCAAGGGCCATAAGAAGTAGAGACTCTGACTTAGAATTCAAAAATGGAATTGTGAAATTTTATTCTCACCACAGCAAAATTTGATGGACTAAACTCAATTATCTCCTTTGTAAATGGTTTTCTTAGCTTCTGTGGGGTTCAAAGCACACTTACTTGCGAGTGTCTCAAGATGAAAGGCATCTAGTCTTTTGACTCCCATCTCTCCCTCATTCAACAAAAACACTGGAAGCAGCATCACCTTCCCACCAACCCTTCAACCTCCACTTCGAATATACTGACACTACAACACCACTATTCCTCTCATCTAAACAGGCCTGTTCTTAACAGATGAAGCCTACTCAAATCACTTCATGCCATGTTCAACCTGATACCAAGCATCTCATAACTCCTCCTGAAGTTATCTAGAAAAGAACAAGTCCGTCCTGACAACATGTCCATAGTATGAGAGAGGAAATCTCACCATCCTTACTCCTAAGAAGCATTCTGGCTATATTTTTTTT
>NW_006408713.1:1297686-1306046 GCF_000296735.1 Chrysochloris asiatica
CCTGGAGCCTTGTTTCTTGTCAATGTCTTCAGTGTATCTTGTACTTTTTCCTTCAGTACCATTAATTCTTGATCACATGTTATATCTTGAAATGGTTGACCATTAACCTTTTTCTTTCTTTCTTTCTTTTTTTTTTTTAATGCAATGATTCTGTATCTTTTTTTTTTTTTTAGTACTTCCTGCATAACTCAACATTTTGCCCACAGAATTCTACAATATTGCAACTTGAGGCTTGGATTTCTTTCTTCAGTTTGTACAGCTTGCAAAATACTGAACATATTTTTCCGTTTTGGTTTTCTAACCTCCGGTCTTTGCACATTTCATGTGATTCTTTACTTGTCTCCTTGAGCTGCCCTTTTAAAATGTTCTGTTTAGCTATTTTACTTCATCATTTCTTCCAATCATAGTAGTGTATCTGGATTTATGATCTACTTTCAGAGTCTTTTTGACATCCATATTCGTCCTTTTATCATTTCTTCACTTTTTAATGACGTTTTGCTCTCTAACGTTTGCCTTTCTTGATGTCATCCTGCAACTTTTCTGGTCTTTGATCATTAGTGTCTAATGTATCCAATCTTCTCTTGACATGGCCTGTACATCCAGGTGGGATATGTTCAAGGGTCATATTTTCCCTCTAATAGACTTGTTTTAATTTTCTTCAGCTTCAGCCTGAACCGGCATATGATCAATTGATGGTGTTTTCCACCATCAGCCCCTGGCTTTGTTTTGGCTTATGATATTGAGCTTTTCCCTTGTATCTTCATACATTATAATCAATTTGATTCCTGTGTTTTCCATATGGTGAGGTCAATGTGTATAGTTATCTTTAATGTTGTGGGAAAAAATGTTTGCATTGGCATAACATATAAAATATAACAAAAATATAAATGCATTTAGTAGTAATTGTCATTTTTAGGTGCCATCAAGTTGGTACTGATTCATAGAGATCCTATGCACAACAGAACAAAACACTACCTAGTCCTTTACCATCTTCACAACTACTATCACACTTGAGCACATTACTGCTGCCATGGTGTCAATCCAGCTCATTGTGGGCCTTCCTCTTTTTCTCTGGTCCTCCATTGACCATGTATAATGTCCTTCTGCTTGGACTGGTCCCTTTTGATAATATATCCTAAGTATGAGAGACTATGCCTGGTCATTCTTGCCTAGAAGGAGAGTTCCAGCTTTATCTCTTCCAATCAGACTTCTTCTTGTGCATTTTAAAGTGGTCTTGTGCAGCAGATTTGCCTAGTGCAATAAGTCATTTGATTACTTGACTACTGTTTCCATGAATGTCGATTGTTAAGTTGATTCTGAAAATCAAGCCTTTGACAACTTTAATTTTTTTCTATAACTATCATAAGGAGCTCTGGTAGTGTAGTGGTTACGAATTGGGCTGCAAACCACAAGGTCAGCAGTTCAAAACTACCAGCTGTTCCACAGGAGAAAAGTGAGGTGTTCTACTCTGTAAAGATTTACAGCCTTGGAAACCCTGCAGAGGGTTGCTATGAGTCATAACCAACTCCACGGGCACACAGCCAGCCAGCCCACCACCATAATGTTATTTATTGATCCAGAGATAAGGGATTTTATCTTCATTACAGTGAGGTGCAATCATACTGAAGGCTGTGATCTTTGATCTTCATCAATACGTATTTAAAGTCCTCTTCACTTTCAGCAAACAAGGTTGTGTCATCTGCATATCACAGGTTGTTAATAAGTCTTCCTCCAAACATGAATTTAGTAGTGCATGAATGTTAATTTCAGTAATTGTATTGAATGTTTTTGGAAGTTCATAAGGTTTGTGGAGCACTAACATAAACAGATAATTCCATCACAAGCTCAAAACCCAGTACCATCCAGTAGAATCTGACTCATACCAACCTTATACGACTAAGAAGAGTAGTTCATCAGTGTTTCTGAGACTTCTGACTTTTATTGGAGAAAGAAGCTTCATCTTTTCTCCTTCAGTGAGGCTGGTGTGTTTGAACTGCTGACCTTGTGTCTCTTTAGCTAAACAATAAACTACTCAAACCAAAAAACCCATTGCCAGTGTGCCAATTCCAACTATTATTAACTACTGTTGTTTTTGTTATGTGCTTTGGAGTTGGTTCGGACTCACATTGACCCTGTATAGGATTTCCAAGGTGTCACTGATGAGTTTGAACCATTATCCTTGTGGTTAGCAGTCCAGTGCTGATCCTACAGTGCCTTTAGAGCAAAATAAAACTATCCCTAGGGTTTCTTTGGTTGCAATCTTTATGGAAGCAAACTGCCACACCTTTCTCCCACAGATAGCCTGGTGGGTTCTAATCACTAAAATTTCAGTTAGCTGAGTACTTAAATACTACACTATCATATCACCTTTGTTAAACTTCCTGTGTACCTGTAAAAGTTGTCCTATATGAATTCAGCATTTGCTTATGTATTTACCTACTCTTATTGTCCTGTGTTGTGGTGTTGATTCCAAATCAATGACCCAGTAGAACAAGAATATAACTGGTTGAATGTTTGTCTTAGGCTATAATCATTCCAGGATCATCTTGTCACCAGCTTGTCAACCAAGGAACCACTGGTGGATTTGAGCTACTGACCTTTGGAGTACCAGCTGACTGCTTAATTACTATGCACCAGGGTTCCTTATCCATCTCCTACCAAAAGCATAATGGATAAAATGATAAAAAAAAGTTTGTTAGCGAAAAAAAGTACATGGAAATCTATTGATGCTAGGAACAATTTCTGCTGTTTTCCTAAACCATAATTCTGGTTTATTAATGTAGCCTCAGCAAAGGCACTTAACCTTCCTGTGTCTCCCCTCCATTATCAAATATAGGTGGCAGAGATAAGAGTCAAGCACAAAGGTGTTATTTGGATTTCAGAGTAGCTTGTGAAAACCTTTGATAAAAGGTGATGTGGGAACACAATGTTGACCAATGTCTGAGAAATGGCATTACTGTAATCCTGAGTGTTTGTAATTGCAGGATTCAGTGGTAACTAAATGCCACCTTTTTGGAGCTTATTTTATCCTTAAGACTTATTTCCATTTAATGAAGTGAAAAGATCTGATTTTGATGATAGACTCTAGTCAGTGCTATTTTGAAGCAAACACTTATGGTTTTGGTTTTTTTAGCATGAAAAATATCATTAAAATCATATTTAATAATGATATATTTCCCTTATAATATAGTAGCAACATTAGATATAAGAGTATATAAATGTCATTTATAATGAATTCAGTCAATACCCTTATATCTATTATATATTATTGTTCTTAAATGCTGTTGAGTTGTGTCCAAGTAATACCAACCCTGTGTATGTTCCTATCCTTTCATTTCTCTCTTTGGTTTTCATATTATTTTGTTAGCTGCTGATAACTTTTATCTATCTTTCTCTGTTTTTACTTAATGAATTTTTTGACAATTTTCTTCCCCTGTTTTATTTTAAAATCTGCTTGACTTCTTCACTATTTGAAAGTTCTGTAGCTATAATTTTCCTTCTTTATGCTTTGTTGCTCTCATTATAAATTGACATGTCAGGTTCTTTATTTTCAGTCTTGTAGGTTAGTTTTACTTTGTGTATTTCCATATCAGGATTGAATTCTGGGTGGTGTTGTCTTGCATGTCAATCTCCAGTTGTTTTCTGCTGCTGTTGGTTCTCAGTCCTACAGACTCCATTTAATATTTGTGTGTGTGTGTGTGTGTGTGTGTGTGTATGAAGTTATTATTCCTTTCACTACTATTTATCTGCAAATGTTCTAATTTCACTGTTGTAGTTGAGTGAAAATCTATTGATGCTAGGAACAATTTGTGTGTGTGTGTGTGTGTGTGAAGTTATTGTGGTTTTCATAAATTCCTTTCACTGCTGTTTATCTGCAAATGTTCTAATTTCACTTTGTATTTGAGTGAAAATTTTGCTGAGTATGTGAATCTTGGTTGGCATTTATTTTCTTTCAGTATTTTGTATGTGCCTCCCATTGCCTTCTTGCTTGTAGGATTGTTGCTGATAAATCAGAATTTAATTTTATTTGTACTCCTTTGTTGTTGTTGTTGTTAAGTGTTGTCAAGTGGATTCCTACCCATAGTGACCCTGTATAGGGTTTCCAAGGAGCAACTAGTGAGCTTGAACCGCCAACCTTGTGATTCAAATGACTTTGCAATCTTGCACATTAACCCACAGCACCACACCAGTACTCTAATTTTTTTTTTTCCAGGGTTGCTTTCAATATTCTTTACTTGTCCTTGATTTTTGAAAGTTTGATTATGATATGTCTTAGTGATTGTGTTTGAGTTTCACTCAGCTTCTTAAATGATATCTTATCTCATCATTCATGGTGGCAGGGAAGATTCGTCTAATGGCTCTTTGACTATCTTTTTTCTACTTTTCTTTGTCTTTTTCTGTTCTGGAATTCAAGTCACCAATAAGTTATTCTTTCCATGTGATCCTACATGAGTCTTTGGCTTTCTTCATATTTTCTTTGCATTCTTTTTTTCTGATTGTACTTCCAGCTTACCAATATAGAGAGATTTATCTTCAAGCTTACTAATTTGGGCTTCACTCGTTCAAATCCATTCCACCGTCCTTTCAATATATTGTCCATTTATAAAATCTTAGTATTAACCTTCTAGACTTCTATTTGTAGATTTTGTATTGTCCCTGATCCTTTATATATTTTATTTGATTGTTCCTATCATGTTTTCCTGAATTCTTCCTTGTTTTCCTCAACCTCATCAACCATTTGCATGTACTTAAATATAATTATCTTTAGTTATTATTCAGATAGTTCCATTGCGTATTTTCTTCAAAAATGTTTTCTAGTTCTGCCTCTTGCTTACTTGCTTGAGAAACCCTGTTTTGTTTCTTCATGTTTACAGAAATCATCTGCTTCTTTTGAGACTTAATAAAGTTGATGATAATTTAATATTACTGTATTCTTAGATACTCACTCACTACTTCCTCATGTGTGTGATCAGATGAGCTTGTGTATCATTCTCTATTTACTGTTTTTGCAGTTCAATTCAGGATGGGTTTGGTTTATGTTGATTCTTGTCATTGATCTAGTGTATTGAAGCTGGTATTGGTTGTTGCCTAATGGGTGAGGCTGTAGAGTATATGGCTATGAATGAGCTGTATGGCTGCTGTTGCTGTCTCCTGTGTCTTCTGTCAGGTGAGGAAAAAAGAGAAAACATACACACACAAAGAAAACAAAAATAAACCAGCAAACACCAGCAAAAAAAAAAAAAATATATATATATATATATAAAGAGAAGAACAAGTGCTACAAATAAGAATAAAGAAACAATGCAGTTTAGAAGAAGAAGCTGGAAATAAGAGGAGAAAAAATGAAAGGGGAGTAGAAAAGAAAGAAAGTGAGACAAAAGGAAGGGAGAGAGAATAAAGAAACAAAGACAGTGAAAAGAAAGAAAAAAAAAAAAGAAAGAAAAATCTAAGGCAAGTAATAGGCCCAGAGATGAGAGAATTCTGGGGTTACCTGCTAGACCCTAGCCTCTTGTCATGTGTGGGTAATGGATGATACAGTAACACTCAACCCTAGATGGAGTTCCTATAGGTTTAGTAGGTGTTGTCTGTTCTGGAAACCCAATCTGGAAGTAGTTTAGGCAGACCCCAAAGCAGCTCAAGGATCAGGATATTTCCATTCTAGTGGGTGAAAGGGTACTCTTATCCAGGGATGACCAGTACTAGCTCTACTTGTCTGGACTAGGTCTTGCCTGCTAGTCTGGACTAGATTTTGACTGATTTCAGGTACCAGGGTTGGAGCTGCTAGCTTCAACACACTTTTAGTTGACTTTGACAATTGGTAAATCTGTGGGGGACAGCCACACTTCTAGTCACCAGGATAATATGGGGTATAAGAAGATAGGAATATAAAGAAAGATCTGTCCCTTTCTGTCCACCAACAAGCAGTATGCCTCTGTGCTGCATACTGTCCTCATACCTCAAAGTCATGCACAAAAGTTCAAGATGTCTGTACCACTGGCTTGGTTGCCAGTACACATCAGCAGTTTCTTTCTTTCTTTTTTCTTGCAAAGAATTGTTCATGAGCTTCTTTTAGTAAGGACTAACCTAGGGCTAGCCAGGGCCCACTCTGCAGATCTGCAACCCAGCCAAACAGAACAGGGACAATGTAAACAGTTCTCCTCTCCTTTAATAGAACTCAGAAACATAGCATTGAATTCAGTGCAGCTCTGACTAATGGAACAATGAGAGCTTCCCTGGGGACAAACATAACATCAGGCAGTCCTAACCTCTTGACACCTCCTGGTGTAGGATTGGAACAAGAAAAATCACATCTTTGTCTCTGGGAGCCATAAGTATGTTTCTGTAATCCTGATAAGTTTTCTTGTCTCTGAAGCTGTTCACAGAAGCTCAAGGTGGCTGTGTCTGTCTGGCTACTGTCTCATATCACCAATCTCTCATTTTATTGCTGTGTCTGCTCAATTTTCTCTGCTTGAAAGCATGCAATCCACTTCCCTATCCTTTCATCTGAAGCTTGGAGATTCAGAACTATCATATGTATCAGTTTCTTTTGGTTATCAGTAATTAGTTGTACAGAGTCCATACAGTCTTTCTGCCTAGTCTGCCATCTTGCCATCTCTTGCCTTTGATTTATTTATTGTATTGCTAAGGAATATTAAATTACAATGGACTGCTGTAGAATGAATAAATGTGTCGGAAGAAGTACAGCCATCATACTATTTAGAAGTGAGGATGGTGAAAACTTTATCTTACATTTTTTGGGATTTTTAAAAAAATGGATAAATATGGACATGTTGCTCCATAAAGTAGAAGGTCAATGAAAAGGAAGAAAACTCTCATGTAGATGGAATTACAAAATGTTGCAACTATGGCTCAGACATCAATGATTCTTAGGATGGAACAGGACTAGAATGTGTGTTTTTCTTCTGGAACTGAAATCTCTATAAGTCACAACCAACTCAAGAATACCTCATAACAGCACAGTATTTGTCTTTTTGAGATTAATTATTTCATTTAGTGTTATGTTTTCAAGCTTTATCCATATTGTATTCAGATTTCATTCCCGTACTATTTGAATAGAAAGTATGTACCACTTTTTGTTTATTCATTCATTTATTGATGGGTGTTTAGTTTTCAACTACCATTTGGCTACTGTGAATCATACTGTATTAAGTATTTTTGTATAAATCTCTGTTTGAACATTTGCATTCATATTTTGTTGGGATATAACTACAAATGGAATTGCTGGGTTATATGCTAATTCTAGGAGCTCTGGTTGTTCTGTAAAATAAGTTCTGACTGCTAAACACAAGATCAGCAGTTCAAACACATATTGTTGCAGTTCAGGAGAAAGATGACACTTTCTGCTCATGTAATAATTTATTACACGAATGGAGTAAAGCCTGTGGGACAAAAGCCCGCAGGATCTTCATTTGCTGAAGGCACAACTCAAAGTGAAGAGAAACAGCTGTAACATCTACTGAAAATTAGATCATGGTATGTATGAAGTATGAATTTGGGAAAATTGGAAGTTGTCAAAAATGAAAGGAACGCATAAACATCAATATCTTAGGCATTCGTGAGCTGAAATAGACTGCTATTGGCCATTTTGAATCTGACAACCACATGGTTTACTATGCCAGGAATGACAAATTGAAGAGAAATGGTGTTACATTCATTGTCAAAAAGAATATATCCATATCAGTAATGAGGTACAGCACTGTCTGTGATAGGATAATATCCATGCACCTATAGGGAAGCCCAGTTAGTATCACTATTATTCAAATGTATGCATGAACCACTAAAGCCAGTGAGGATGAAATAGAAGAATTCTACCAACTTCTTTAACTTAAAATCTATCAAACGTGCAATCAAGATGTAGTGATCATTACTGGTGGTTGGAATGCAAAGGTTGGGAGAAAAGAGGAAGGAACAATAGCTTGAAAATATGGCCTTTGTGATAGAAATGATGCTGGAGAACACATGATAGAATTCTTCAAAACCAATGATTTGTTCATTTCAAATACCTTCTTTAGACAGCATTAGAGACGACTATACACATGGACCTCACCAGATGGAATACTTAGAAATCAAATTGACTACATCTGTGGAAAGAGATGATGAAAAAGCTCCATATCATCAGTGAAAACAAGGCCGGAGCAAACTGTGGAACAGACCATCAATTACTTATATGCAAATTCAAAATGAATCTGAAGAAAATGAAAACAAGTCCACAAGAGTCAAAATATCACCTTGAATATATCCTACCTGAATTTAGAGATCATCTGAAGAACAGATTTGATACATTAAACACAAAAGAATAAAGACCAGAACAGTTGTGGGATGACATCAAGAACATCATA